>NW_009626189.1:43247-51486 GCF_000690535.1 Cariama cristata | reverse complement strand
CAGGTAGGGCTGGCTATCGCATTCCCCTCTTCAAACTTGTGCAATTCCTATAAACTGTCTAGAATTACAGTGTAAGTGAGTATCATCCTGTCTCTGCAAATCTCTTCGTGTTATAAATGAAATTATGATTATTTTTTTAATTGCTTTGGTTTCAAACATTCTTTATACTGTACATTCTAAATATAGACTGAGTCTGTGCCAAAGACCAAGTGCAAACATATAAAACCATCATTGATAGAAAGTCTCTTTAATGACTTCCTCTGGAAACTGTAATTTGAATCATATGATTTTTCTGGAGTAGCAGTAGGAGGGAATATCTGAAAAATAACTATAATATGGTTTTCAGAATTTTAAGCTTTTCATCTGTACAAACTTAACTTTGTATACACTGTGGTAGTCATTTTATTCCTTGATTATTTGGCAAGACTAACATTTCCTGTAAAGCAAGTCAGATCTAAAGAGAACAAAATGTCTAAAGAGAACAAAATCCAGGGCATAAATAATGTTCTTGTGATTCCACACACACACACACACACGATTTTTAGCAGTTACAAAATAATTGTTGTTTTATGGTAAATGCTTGTCGAGAACTCTGGTAGCCTGTAGTTTTGGCAATGTGGCAGCAATTGAAGCTGCTGAATTGGTACAGTTTAACTAGTGAGACTGATACCATCTGGCAACATTTATCAACCAAGGCTAGTCACTGAGGACTGTTGGCAGCATGTACTCCCTGTATTAAGTCCTGTGAAAGAGAAGGGCAGATGATCTCTTGTTAATGGGAGGAAAGCTGTGGGAAAAGAAAAACTTCGGAATTAAGTGGAATGGGAGAAGCGAGAGAGATGGAGAGGAAATGAAAGACTGATGAAGACACTGAAGACAGTTGGAAAGAGGTAGATGTGATTCAGCAAATGAATGGGAGGAAAAGTGAGGTTAGAGTGGGAGTCTTAAAGAAATGAGGCTTTTGAAAGAGTAGGATAATAATGAGTGAGTGGCAAAGAAGGTATAAAGATAACAAGAAAACAGATGGGAGGTGGAAAGAGGAAGATGTGGGGGAAGGACCAGGTGAAAATGTACACACCAGGAAGTGGAGATGAGGATTACAGCCCAGTGTTCATAGGAGTCTGGCATGGACTTCCAATATCTGTCCTAGTCTTGGAAATGAGATCGGACACAATTCTGAGGTTCCTACTTGATGAATAATCTGGGTGAAAGCTGGTAAACACAACTGTATTGGTGCAGACTTTCATTACTGTCCTAGACCAGTGACTAACTAACATGTCACTATTCTCATCTCTAATGTCTTTTTGCGACTTCCATAAAGATGCAATTTAGATGACTGCAATTTCAATTTGTTAAACATTTAACAGATGTCTTGTCTTGCATCGAAATATACGTATGATTTAAAATACTGGGAATGCAAAACATTAATTTCTAGTCCATGGGAGTTGAGGATATTGGCACTTTCTACCAAAAAATCACAAACCAGAATTAGAATGTGTGCAAGTAAGACAAGACAGCAATAAAAAGGATTAAAATTGAGTGGAACTGTCATCTAACTTATCAGATTTGCGTCCAGTGAAATGTCAGATAATGTAAACTGATGGGTTTCACAATGCTGGAGGAGAAAAATAGCCAAGAAAGTAAGCTCAGAAAATATTGGGCTTCAAGAAAATGCAAGCTGTTTTGTGGAACTTGCTTAAAATATTGCAATGAGGAGTTCCCACCAAGATTTTTAGCAATAAATTTGTGGAGTTATACTAAGCTATACATGTGCAAAATCCATTCCTGTGTATATTTCTCCTCTGCCATTTCTATTTTACTGGAGTGCAGTGAAGTTAAGCTCACGTTAGCTTTTCTGCCTCTGGTTACTATCGTGGAGAATTACAAATGTGAATTGACTTGCTTAAAGATACACATTTAGTCACTTCAGAGGAACCTAAACTTTCAGAATGAGCATACACTTTCGGGGAGGGGGGGAACCACTTAACATGACTATTTGGGTGTGGTATTATTTGTTTTCTTTTCTGCTTGCAGGAAATTTGCCTGAAACCTAAGGAGGTCCAGTGACTTCCCATCCTTAAAAGGATTGAAATGTAACATCTTTCCTTCTGTTAGATATTCTGAGGTACTGTCCTCTGCTGGGCAGTGTTTTCATTGATCATTAATTGATGGGATAGTATGTGTTTATAAAATTTGCAACCAGCATCAAGTTGACAGAACAGAATTTACACTCAAAACAAACTGGAGAAACAATGCAAAACTAGTAACAACTGAGTAGTGGTCACTCAACACAGGCTGCTTGGAGAAGAAAGATCAGCTGCACAGTACTGAAGAAAGGGATTTAAATGTCATTATGTATGACAGATTAAGTGAGCACGGGAGTGTGACGCTATATCCCAGAATAAAGCAAACTGGGATGTAGTTAATCTCATGGTTTGTAAATAGAAGAAGTACTTATTTTGTGCAGCTTAGTACTGCTGAGGCTTCACGTGTGAAATCATACGAGTTACCAGTGCTGATCTTCAGATTTTGGACAATTTGGAGAAAATCCAGGGAAAAGCAAAGGAGATGTTTGAAAACAAGAATTGGGAAGAGTTTAAAAGAAACGCAGTGTCATATATAATTTTTTAAAAAAGAAGGCCATGTGGCAATAGGGAAAAGGTGTCTACTTAGGACAGGATTAAAAGCAAACGTTTCTCTCAGAGAGATTTCTTTTGGATTTTAGGGAGAACAAGGATAGCTGATTATTGTATTAAGTTGCATAGGCTTTGGGGTCCCTACTAGTGGAAGATTTTCAGGACAGAATAAATAATTATCAACAGTGCTTTAGTATACTAGATCCTGCCACAAAGGTGGCTTAAATGACCACCTGTAATAGTTCAGTCCTTCACTTCTGAGACAAAGAACTGATCCCGATTTAGATGCTTACTGAAGGATGCTACAAGAAGAAATCCATGTAGAAGAGCCACGACAACGCACCTCAGTGCACTAGGGAGGGGAGCAGGCTTTTGGATTCTGTAAGTAAAGATGAGGTTCATTCCAGAGTGACAGGGTTAGAAGAAAAATTAAAAAAAATTACTAGAGAAGGCTATTTGTAGCATTAATTATTGGTAAACTGCATGACAAAGAGATAATGAAGTGAGCTTATGACAAAATGGATTATGCTTTTAATCAGCTGACTCATTATAGTAAAAAAATACTACTTAGCAGTGTAAAGAGCCTATCAGCCCAAAGGAAGAAATCATCAAGACATAAGAGATTCTTGGCAATTAACTTGCAGGGACAGGCAGGGGTATTTTTTTTGCATTTTTTTTGCTTCTTCCTCTTTTGTCACTTTCGTAAGTAAAACTTGAACCACAGTCATAGCAGCTGAAAATGAATGTCTGGTAACTTGTATTTGAGTGCCTAAATTTAGGTTTCTAAATCTGTATCTGCAAGCAGTGTCCTTTGCTGTTCTGTTCTCGTCTGCTGGCAGGGAAAAGATGTGAGCACAGAGCTGGGGTGAGAGTCAGTGCTGGTGGGGGCCATCCTCATGGCTGAGGCTCTGAAGAATGATTTGGCTTTTTTCTTTAAGTTCCTGCCACAGCCCCAGCCATATGTAGTTGTATTATTTCACAACCAGTGTTCTGTCATTAGCAATGCCTAGGTATTTAAAGCCAAGTGGTGAATATTGTGCTGTCCCAGCCAGTTTTGCTAGCGGTTGGCAGGGGACACAGGTGTTTTGTGTCTCTTGAACCAAGGCTGTTGTGTGCAGTGGCTCAGCTGTGCCTCCCCTGGCCTTTCGTTGCCTTATTAGGTGGAGAAAAGCTGGTCAGGTATGGAGCAAATGTTTGGAATAGGTCAGTGGGTGGTTATAAAGAGGGATGTGACAGCTCTGCATGTCCATGTTTTGCCACCCGCTAAAGCAGAGGAGGAGGCTGTAGGAGAAGCAGCTCTCAGACTTGTGCTAGGTTGAAAGGGCAGGCTATGAAATTGCTGTGAGAGGACGGAGAGTGCTCTATAAAGCTAAGAGTGCTTTATAAAGCTACCATGCCTCTGCTAAAGAAGGTGGGACTCCAGAGGGCTGGATGAATAAATTGGGACTTCTGTGAGACAGGGGGTTTATATTTGTGCTGCTGAAGAGTTTTTTTTCTGGAAATGTTGCAGACCTCTACTCTCTGCTATCAAAATGGACTTTCCCCCTCACTGGCTGACCTTCCTCAGTTGCCACTGGCTTAATTACCATAATGATACAGCTTTTTCTTTTTTTTCCCCTTCTTTTGGCATGGGCAGGCTAAAGTTTATCGAGACAGTGAGGTATGTAGGGCCATAACCACTAATTAAAATACTGACATAATCCTATGCCCAGCATTGTCATTCAGGAGTTAAACTGGCATGGTAGCGTATGGAGAGTGCTAGGTCGTATTTTTTTTAGTTTGTCTCAAACAGTGTCTTTGTTTTGCAAGTCATGTGCTTGCAGGTAATTTTTGGAGTGACTCTTATGCCTGGTAGTAGCAGTAAACAAAAACAAGTATTTGCAGAAATTCTTTGTTTAATTCTGGTTGATTGAATTATCAGTTTTCATTTTTTTTACTATACTTGTGAGCTAAAATTTGACTCTGACTTTTCTACACTTAATGGAAAATTTGTCTTCTCCCACAAATATTTAGACGGCTAAACTGTGGGGACAATCTTCAGCTGTCTTATGTTGTTTGTCTACAGCTGCCGCTCTGAGTTTTCCTGTTTTAAATTGATGGGACATGACAGATTTGTAGGAGATGCTGGAAAGGGGTTGTAATTTTTTTTTTTTGCTGTAGAGAAACAATTAATGGAAAACTATCGTTGGGAATTATTTTACTTTAAACTGTGAATATAAAATTTGAAACAAAGATTACTGTCTTTTGAGTTGCTCAGCATCTCAGGTGAAACACCACTGCCATCGTTTTTCTAAGTGGACGTATTCTTTACATGAAGGTCCGAACTTCCTATACCTCACTATCTTCTAGTCTAGTTTTTCTGTGCTTTGCCAAGATTTAACAATATTTGTGTATTTTGCAGTCTGAAATGCATGCATGCGCACAAAATATCCAGTATCTCTTGTGAGTGGCTGCTTTCCTCAAGCAGAGGTTTAAAGCTGGAAAAATTCTACTGTTTTCTGTGTTTATGATGTTTGGCTTGTGGAAGGAGAAGAATCTTTGTAGTTTTAATAGTTCTCCAAGTATTTACCTTAGGTACTCATTCACTGCTGAGTTTCCTAATAAACCTACAGACTACCTGTTGCAGTTTTTTAACTATTGCTTACCTTAACACAACTTTGTAAGTGGTAAATATTTTCTGTAATGTGTTGCTAAGGCAATCCGTATGTAATTGACTTAAAGACTTAAGGCAAGTCTCTTACTGACATTGTGTTTATTGTTTGGAATTCCAGATTAATAACAGCGTGTATTGCAGTTGCCTATTATGAGCTACATCTGCTTTTTGTTAACTTTCTCTGTAAATGAGAAACTGTCAGTCCATACTGTTTCTCATATTCTGAAGAAAAATTCCCCAAACCCTATAATTGTGTACTTTAAAAATTAAAAACCCATTGTGTTTAGATCACAAGTTCGTTTATTTCTTTTGTTTCTGGAGGAGCTGACCCAAGCATAATGACTCCTCCCTGTTTTGCAGTAAGTAAATGAACAGAAGAGACTGTCCCAGGCCATTTGAAACTTGGCCACAGGAGTTCATGTTGATTCTCTTCAGTCTGAGCAGTTAGACGCACAAATCCACAGCATCCTTTGTGCCAGCAGCTGGCAGCAAATACTTCATTTACTGGAGTTATTTATACGTGCCTCTGGATTGCTAATATTTCAGAAACCAGCCAGATCAATTAATTCACCCCCTTTTGCGTGCAGTGGATGTGACAGCTGAGAAAACTTGTAAAGAAAGCCGCATTTGCTTGAGCCTTTTTTCTTGCTTACGGTTAGCGTGTTGATTCTTCTGTGCTTGGTGTGTATGTGCCTTAGAGCAACAAATGCTGGTTGTACACAAAAATGTAAAATCATGAATTTGTATTGGCTAAGAGAAAGGTACAATACATTTATGGTCACATTTGTGAATGATTTAAGGAAACAAATTCTAGGTAGCAAAGGAGCCAGCAGATGGGCATGGTACTTCAAGTAAATTCACAGAAGAGTGATCTGAACTGTGTTCATCTCTATAAGAAGAGTAGGAACAAAGTTTTGGGCTTTTCTGTTTTTGATCAGGGCTTGCTGTGCTTTCTGTAAAGAACAGCAATTTGCTTATACTTGGGCAGATAACGGAGAGCCAAAATACAAACACAGTTGTAATATGAAGGGAATTATCAAGGGGCTCAACTTCCAGTGAGAGTGCTTGGCAGTAACTGGAGTGAAAACTGAAATTTCAAGCCCTGGAATGTAGTAATATAAACTCTTATCACTGTAATTAAATTACTTGAGAGTACAAAATTGGTCATAATCTTTCAGCAAAAACTGGAATCAGCTGACGTATTGGTTTTGGATTTTTAGGGGCTTCTAGCCATTAACAGATACCTTGCAATGAGCTCCATGCTGCATTAACGTGTAAACTGGACACTGACATAGTATTCTGCTCTGTGATTCCCATCTTTCTATTTAAATTCAATTTTGGGGCACACAAAAAGAAATTTATCAGAATGCTGAAATTCACATCACAGAGATGTTCAACAGGCAATTAATTTTTCCAGAGGTGAGTTTTGCTGTTGCTCTAATACTGGAGGGAGACAGATGGAAAGAAGAGATGGAGAGAAAATTCATCTGAGAACAGCTCAGGGATGATTGCCTGATTTAAAAGGCAACACTTCACATCTTTCAGGTGTGTTTTGAAGTATAGCATAAAGAAATTGCACTTGGAGAGGAACAGTGTGGGTAGTGTGTTGTTTACTTGCTATGAATCCCTCCCTAAAAAGAAAAGCAGAAGCTTTTAAGTAGGTCACTGGTCTTCAGGAGATGAAGGTTTGCTTCCCAGATCAGCTGCAAACTGCCTGTCGTTCTGGAGAAAATAGTTTAATATCTGTGAATAAGAATAACTTTGTAATGTAAGATATACAATTGTTAGTGCCATATGAATATTACCATGCTAAAAGCCAAGAAATGGTAGGTTATTATTTGATTAAAATATGTAATTCAGTATTCACATCAAAAATCGCTTATATAAAAGCATCTTGAAGTTTTCAGTAGTCATAAATAATTTCCACTAGATGACTCATTTTTTTCTTGATTGGGTGCATCACAGATGGATTTATAAGGAAGATGGAAACACTACCTCCCCTATCTGCCTATTTGCTCTTTTCTTCCTGGAGGCTACAGCCTGCACAACAGTGATGCATGGAAAAAGCTATTACATTGCCATGCTGTCTTAGGGGGTTAAAAAAAAAAAAGCACCTTGTGCTCTTAAATACATGTTTGGTAAATGGCAATGGCAGAAACTAGTTGATAACAATCATAGCAATTTTGAGTCAGATTTGATACACTTAATATTATAAAATAGATATTGATATCTAACATATCAAATTTCAAACCCAAGATGTAGAAGTGTAATGTATGTGACAATGATCTAAATTTCTGAATCAAAAAGAAAATGACTACTGCCTTATAGCTTCAAAAAAGAGTTAAGGGGGTTTTTCTTCCTTAGTATCTATCTACTGTAAGCAGTGTTATTTGTATCTGGTACGTGAAAAGCCAAAATAGGCAGTGAATATGATCTACTTGCACTTGGGTTCTCTTTCCTAAGCCATTAAATCAGTCTTAGACTGTGGACCATTAGACTAGAGTTTTAGTGGGTTGTCAGTGCTGTAAGAAACCCCCTGCGTCGTGCTGCTGTGAGTCCTTGTTAGGCCTGCCTGCATGCCCTGTGTGCCAACACTGTGCAGGTAGCTGATGCAGGTGTGTCATGCACTAGGGTTTGTGAGCAATAAGCCAAGGACTTTTCTGAATACACAGGTCTTACTACTTCTTATGTATAGTAAAAATAAGTACTGTCAATAATGTGTGTTCAAGATGAGTAACAAAAGGTCTGTTAAAGCTCTAAACTCAGTCTTTAACAGTAGTTCGCTGTAGTGCAAATAGTAAAACCATCTAATAGGGCTTTTTATGCTTGATGTTTGCAATATTTGCTCGAATCTTACTGTTGACAATGCAGTGGCCAGAAACATCTCTCTTGCCATATGCCAGTTGGCCATATATAACCATTCATATTCCCCAATTGTGCCTATTCCTGC
>NW_009626189.1:1184-43216 GCF_000690535.1 Cariama cristata | reverse complement strand
CGGTTGGGCTTCCAGCCTCGGCAGGTACCAGTCTGTGTTTTGCCTTGGCTCACAAACCTCCTGTCCCAGCTCTTGAGCTACTTGTTGCTCTGCCTCCAATCTTAGCTTGTCGGGACCTGCCTGTAACCTCCTGCGCTTGCAGAGGCTGTTTGCTGACAGGGATCTCCTCACTGGGGTGCTCTGCTCCTCTGTGGGGTGCTGCATCTTTTCGCTATGTTCATTGCACTTCAGATCTTTACTTGGCAGCCGATTAAGTGCTTGATGTTGTGCATTTACACCCCCTATGTTTGGGTTGGGGTGGGAAGCTTAGAGGTACTCTTTGAAAGGCAAATACACTCACAATGCATGATTTTGCTATGCCTTGCTGTCACTTGAGATAATTTTCATGTACTTCATGTAGCTGTTAGCTCTCAAGAAGACTGTACAGGTATTTCTTTATTGGGCTTTTCATTTTCTCTTTATGTTAAAAAAAAAACATACCCAAAAAACCCCCAAACAAAACAAAAAACCTATTCACCATGTTGATCAGGAACACAGTTGCAATAAATAATAACCTCTAAAAATATAATAATCCAGGAAAGGGAAGCTTTTCTGGGCAGAATCCATTTCACTCTGTAGCAGTACATTACTAAAGCAGAGAAAGTAAGAGTATTTGTAATTGTAATCAAAAATATTATATTTAGCTGTCTTTCGCTTTAGTTGCCAGGTGTCTGATGTCCTATCGAGAACCAACTGTTTCCATCTTTTTGACAACATTTCATTTCATACTGATTCTCAAGAGGACCATTCTGTTTATCCTGTTCACTAGAGTGTATCTAGTGTAGTAGTCTTTCTGAAGACTAGCTGCATCTTCCCCATCCAACCACAGAATTAATACTTTCCAATGACTGTATAAAAATCAGCTCACACAGTGGAATACAGTCAATCAGAGCAATAAGACATCAAAAGACACAGTGGTAATGAGGAAGCATGAAGAAGATGCAAACTAAGTGTGCTTGGATTTGGATGTGGGAGAATTTGCGAATGCCGCTGAGCCTGAGGCATGCATTTAGGCTCATGAGTCAGATGTTGTGATGCTTTTTATTTAGCAAAGTATAGCCACAATGACTTTTTTGCAAATGTGTGTGTAAGAAACTAAAATTATCTCGAGGCTTATGCATCAAAATTGTAACCTTGAATATGAGTCTGTGTACAGTGAAGATATAATGGTGTTATTTTTGATAGGAATGTAGTGGGTTGTTTTTAAGTCCTCTGTTAAGTTGATCTTATAATGCTATAGCTTTATTCTTCCCTTTATTTCTTATTTTCTTTCCCAGGCATTGTGGTTCTGTTTGTGCTCTGAGATACAATGGCAACAGACATCTAAGTAATGAACCATGAATTCATTGGTTCCATGCTGAAAAAATAGGACATAACAGACTTTGTGTCCTGCTGAGAGATTGCCTTGCTTTGGGTGGTTGCTTAGGCTAAAGGCTGAAGAAGAACTGCCCAAGAAGTAGCCGAATTGTGACATGGCGTGTGCCTTTTAGTGTCTGAATGCATTTATAAAATGTCCCTAATGACCTTTTTTTCTAAAAAGTAAAATAAGGAATTTATGTTAATTATGGTGGTAAGAAACTGAAAATGTGTAACTGAAATGGGGTGATTACAATTAATTCATTCTCATTTCTTCTTTTCAGGTTTTCTTCTTCTCCACCTTGGCCTTCCCCTTCTCCCTTCAAATCCGGTCACTTTTCTGTTTAAATTGCCATACATTCTGTTACCTGTTCCTTGTCTTACTTCTTTGCTTATGCTTTAAGAGAAGTCTTTTCAACTTCATTTCCTCTGTCATTGGGTCCGAAATCCAGTCATCAGTAGTTTATTTCTCCAAAAATAATAAGTTGTACAGGTAATATTTTTTTTTAAGCTTATCTGACGTTTCTGGCTAGCTTTCACTTAATTCTGGGCATTCTGAACATTAATTTTCAGTGTTCTGCTGGGATATTTCAAGGCTGCTAAGAGACCCAAATGTGAGATTCAGCTATGATTTGATGTAGAAGTGCACCTCATTTTATTTCTTTTCATTTGTGAGGCTACATCAAACAGATATTTCCACTTTAAGTAGCCATTTTATATAAAGTAGCCTGTAAGAGGTTTTAAAGTTGGGTTGTTTTGGTTTTTTTGAAAAACAGTATGAAATCTTTGGGAACCAAGATTCTTTTCTCTGCTCTACCAGATGTTGCACAGCATTTCTTCAGTCGTGTGTTTGTGTGTAAGGCTGGGGTTTTACCCAGTTTCTGCTTCATGAATATGTATGTGTATGTGTGCCTGTGTATGTATACGTTTATATATGTAGGGATTTTTATAAATGGTGGTGAGACTTAAGGAGAGGATATAGGCTTCGTCATCACACAGTTGTCACAGTGCAGGATTGAAAAGCAACACTGATATTTAATGCTCCTCAGGTGACTACATAACAGCAACCAAAATGTAAAAAGAGCAAAGGGTTGCATGTAAACTGCTTTCCCTGGAGCTGTGACGGAAGCAGTGCAGCAAGTATTTACTTTTGCTCAAGTTCCTTCTCATATTATGAGTAGAACAGAAATTCTTCTAAGGATGGTTTGGAGTTAGAAGCCAGTAAGGGGGAAAGGGAGTCAAAAAGGTCTGAGAAGACAAAGAGTCTTTCAGATGGTTACCCACATATGGGCAGTGGCTCTAGCTCTTCCCAAGAACGTTTTGTAATCAGCTGTTTGTCCACAACAAACAGATCCCCTAGAATGCCCAGAGCCTCAGGATATGTCTGCTCTGAAGACACTATTAATTGCTTGCAGCCGATGTTGAGTTTTATGATGCTTTGGGTAGGCTTTTGATCTTGCTCAAGTTAACTAGTTGAGATCTCATTCAGAGATGATGATGATGCAGTCTAATTGAAACAAAACAAACCCAAAAACAAGCAAACACCGCCCCCCCCCCCGAAAACAGACTAAAAAACCCCATGTTGTTGGGTGGTATGTCTGAGGATACACCGGGAGTCTGCAGTAGGAAATGGCCCATTGCATTCTACCTTAATGTATGAGTAGTTTTTTTTTTTCTCCTCTGTGGTTTAACAGGTTCTCCCTCTTACAGAGAGGTGAAGTAAGTGCACCAAGGTGCATTGGATAGAGAGTGAGAGTTCTTTTAAACTGATAAGCCAACAGCAAGAAGTGCCCAAGTGACAAATTTCCTGTCTTATTCAATTGAGTTACTTTGCATTTGCCCTTAATCACGAGCATTTGCTGCATGCTTTCAACCTTTAATGTTTCTTCTCCATGGGAGTAGATTGAGCCTGTTTCACATCCATCTTGGCTATTACTGATCCATCTAGTTTGGTCAGTGAATATCCACTCTAACAACTGTACACACAGTATTTTCTAATTTATTTAAAAGCATTAAATAAATTGTTTAATTCAATTATCCCTTTTTCCATATTAATAGGAAGCCTTTCTTGACCTTTCTGATTAATTCACTTGTTTTATAGACCTATGATTCATCTTGTAGGGTGAATAATGTACTCACTCTTTCTGTTGAGAGCATACCAACTTATATGTGTTCATTTGGCTTTCTCTTTTTATTTTAACTTCTTGTATAGCTTAGTGTGTTTTTGCTAGTAATTTTGGGGCAGATATTTTCATAACTTTTCCTTAAAAATACTAGGTCTCTTTTGTCTGTTTTTCTTTGAATGGCTCAAGTTCAGGAATACTCATGGGCTATTCAGATCTTAATCAGCTAGTTATGAAGAATGACTGTCATCTGCCCTGGTGTTGCACAGTTGTCTAGCTAATTTTAGAATAGTGGTATTTCTGTAACTCAAGTAAAGTCTGGTCATCCTGTAAACAAGCTAGATGCATAGCTGTGGTCTGAAGAGCTTGCCCAGACATTAAATGTAATGTCTGAATTGCAGGAGAGGCCTACACAGTTAAATGTCTTAATTATTTTAAATACTTCTTGCCTGGCAAAAGTTAGTGTAGATCCATTTGCACTGCTACAAACGTATTTTTGCTTGGAGGAATTTTATTTTGTTTACTGAAATGTTGCACACAATAGTAGCAAAAAAGCTGGAGGCTTGCTGGTATGGCTGTGGACAAAGACTGAGGAGGTGGAAACTCTGCCAAAGTGTGGAGTGAGGAATTTGAGGATAGGAGCAACAAAAGATCACTTGAAGGCAGGGATCTGGCAAAATGAAGACTGTTGAGAAAAATTTCCAGCGTTTTCTGTTGTGTAACTTTAGCTCTCTGTTTTATGTAAATATTCCCCCATTCTTGAAAGCAGGGGGGGAGCGGGAATGTCTTAAAATTAAAATTATCTTTTCCATTCCTAGGGAAAAAGATACTGCCAATCAAAATCGATTAAAAGATAGATTATTATAGGATGACTTTTTTTATATTTTGCAATACACTAATCATGTTGTTTTTTATGAGTCAAAGTCTTTTCCAGTTTCTGATACTACTCTTGTATTTAAAAGCATTAGAGCCTTACATGCTTTTAGCATATAGACTTCTTCTGAAGACTTTGTTCTGTATTTACAAATGGTCTGTAAAGCTTTGGTCTGATTTCTTCATTCGTGGTAGGCATCTGTTCTCTCCTCTAACTCTAGTTTTATTTAAAGTATATGTCCAGTTGTATTCAAAAGCTTAAAAAAAAAAAAAGGGAGGGGAGGGAGGGGGCGGGGAAATGGGATGATTTTTTTTTCCCCCTCAGTAAAAATAGGTACCAAATCCAGTGTTCCTCAGGGATCAAGTATGGCATAACATCTCGGTGATCTAATCCAGTTGTCACCTGGACAAAAATGGCATTGTTAGGGCCCCAGTTGCAGCAAGAGCCATTTCTGTGGGAATCGATTGGTCTTGTTCAGTGGGTGGTCTCATTCCAGTTAAGGCTGTGTGCAGGTGCTGTGGTCAGTCTAGATACTGACTGGAGGGTGATTTTTATGCTTTTCTGTACTGACAGTGCTATACGTACATTACACCTGCTATACCTTTATGCCTGACAGTTCTCTTTGCACTTTTAAGAGTGCCATCTGTCTCGTTTTAGACTTTGAGAATGCATTACCACAGTCACATCCTGTAGGTATTTCAAATATTAAATGTAAAGCATTATCCAAAAAATATTTTTGTCTTAGTACTAAGGCAAGGTAGTAATTTTTTCTAAATTAAGAAATGTAACTGTTAATGCATGGATTAAATATTTGCACCTGGCAAATAAGCGGCAGGGAAAAGTTTTATGTTCAGCCCTGTCTAATGCAAATACAATAGCAAATAGACATCACTTGTCATATGCAAGTACTGAACACCCTAAGTTTGTGGTGCCAAGAAGTAATAAATTGTCTGGAACCGTTTTTAATGTATTTGGCTCCTTATTGGTGACAACAGCTTCAGAAAACTTTTAGAAATTTTGAAATCAACTGTTTCAGTTACTCCCTTGTATTGATGCACAAAGATCTTACATGGTCTTTTCACTCCTACTTGGATAGAAATCCTGAAAACAATTTTCAGATACTATCCAGTTTTGGACTTGTCAACAGAATAGTTTGCATTAACCAGAAAGGTGAGACTGAAGGTAAATGCTGATTCCATTAGTGACAGATTTTCTCTATTTAGCAGACAGTCTTTTGAGATTAAATGCAGCCTGATCTGCACTGGGCTTGCAAGAAATTTGGGACAAACGTGCCTTTTGATTATCTCCTGGTAAAACTGCCTGTGTATACATGTTTAAAAACAGAAACAGGAAGTCCTTTACTTTGAAAATAAAGAAATTAGCCAGGAAAAAAACCAGGCAGCTTCTCTAGCTCATTTGTCTTAATGATTGGTCAAATGAGAGTACTTAGGGTTGGACTCAGAAAAAGAGGTTGGTATAATGATAGGTGACTTGATTAGGATATATGGGCCTTCACTAGAAGACTCTGTTGAACACTAAGGGTTCTTTAATCTTGAGGTGGGGGAGATAAAACAAGAACCAATGAACTTAAGTGTCAGAAATCAGGCACAAATCTGGGAGGCTGAAACTGATTGAACCATTAGAGTGGACCATTTTCCACTTTTCCACATTTTCCAGAGGAACTGCAGTGCAAACAAGCTAGTTGACTCCATAGAGAGGTGTGTTTAAGAAATATAAGGATCTGTAATATACAGAAAATCAGATTATATGACCTAATTGCCCCTCTGAACTTTTAATCGATTCCTGAAGCAATCTGTTTGTTGATTCAGTATTATTTGGGTACCTGCAGATCATACAGTTCAAAGAATTCAAAATCTATTAGTTGCAAGTAAGTCTTCTCATGCAAAATTTTGGTGTGGATGTCACATCTAAATTGTGTTTCCTAAGAAAAGATTGAGCAAGTCTCAAAGGAAGAATTCTGTTAACTTGAAAAGGAGTTGCTTCATATCCATTAGCAGCCACTGTGTCATTGAGAAGAAGTCAAGTAAGGAGAGGGTACTCAAGACCAATTTTGAAAGATTTCTTAGAGTATTTTAGAATTGTCACTGGCATCAGTGGATTCTTTTTTGCTTTGTGGATTTTTCTTTGCTTTTGTTTTTAAAGTGAGTAACTGAACTTTTTTTTCCTCTAAAAAGAAAAAGGAAAGCTTAAAGGTAGAAATATGGGATTTTTTCCTGAAGTTGTCAGTATCAACAAAAAAGAGAAGTCCAACTGAGATGGAAAATGGAAAAAATAGGTATCCTAAGATGTATTTTCACCTGTGGTAGACAAATAGTGTTACGGAATGGTAGTAATCTTCTTTGGTACTAATAGGATGCCAGGCCTGATTTCAGATATTTTTCATACTTATAACCAAATGTGTATTAAAATATAGTGTTTAAAAATATGTGAAAATCAACCCCAAAGTTGTGGTGGTCTGGTTTAGTGTTTTTCCTTGTTGCCTGTAAAGAGCACTTGGAGCATACCTAGCATGCTAGAATCCTGCCTGTGACATCCACTTCAAATATCATTCACAGCTTAAACACATTAGAACCACATGGTTTACTGTCAACTTAAGGGCAATTTTTTTTTTTTTTTTAAGACTACTACTTTTTTTTTTTACTTTGCTCCGTTGTGACAAGGCTGAAGCAGCAGATTTTTGGAGCTTCTGTAGACTTTATGCATATACCATGTTTTTGCGACTACAGTTTTTCCATTTTTAAAAATGAAATATATCTGTTTCTCAGAACTCAAAATGCTGCATTTTTCTTGACTTTCACGAAACTTGGCAGTGAATCCTGTGTTCCTCCAGCGTTTCTGTATCCCCAGCTGAATGTGCTTGGAACTTGCCAGTGGTAAAGACTAGAGGTTGTTTTTATTGTTGGAATGAAAAGAGTATCCAGGCATGGCTTAAACAGTGTCAATTTTCAATGGAATACAACAGGTTTACAATCTAAAGTTGTATTATTTGGCACTTCTTTAGTAGGGAAGTGATTTCAATCATTGCGATGATGAGAAAGGCAGATGTGTTGTGTTACGTCTGTTTTTTCCTGCCATTGAGAATATATTTACTTTTATATATCCTAAGATGTATGTATCTGTCTAGCATAATGAATTAGATTGATTCATTAACCAGAAGAGGGGTTAGAATTTGGGGGGGGAGGAGTTCATCCCATCACAGAAGAAAAAACACTGTAACACTGCAAAAGGATAGAGGACTCAAGAACTGGGGAAAGAGATATAGGCATCACCTGAAAAATCATATCTTTGTTTCTAATACTCAGAAATTTGGGTGGTAGTTGGGGATTTTTTTGTTTGTTTTAATTAAACCTATATTTAGTGTTTTGACAGTCATTTTGCATTGTGGCACTTTATACTTCTGGACACCAGATGGTGCTGCTGAACTATCTAATGTGTAATTTTCACACTTTTTGGAGTAATTGATACTTGATTTAGTTCCAAAGACAGTTCTTTACTTTCCAACCAGGAGTGTATTCCGGGATGCAGAACTGTGCCTGATAGCTCAGCACAACACCTTCTGCTGTTTAAGGACAATGGTCTGAAAATTATAGTCTAAACTAAAGTGTGTTGTAGAATCAATATTTTAGATCTCACTGGGCAAAAGCTACCATCAGCTGATGTTCCTGCTGGGTATAAGGCTTAGTAGCAAATCTTAATTTATATACTTGACACTTCAGAGATTTCCTTTATTAAAGTGTCATTTAAATTTGATTTGATAACTTTAATCAGAAAATTTCTGGTGGAGGCACCTTTATTGCTAGGTTAAAACTGCAAAGGATAATTCTAGAGACTAAATAAATACAATGAAGTGGTGATGAGGGTGGGGTTGAGTTTAGGGTTTTTTCTTGGACATCGTCTGTGTTAAACTTGAGTAAGGCTGTCAGAAAGCTTTTAGTTGTGCTCTGTTAGTATTTGTTTGAGAAGACATGATGGCTTAGCTACGTAATTGCATTGCAGACAATGTTTATAATACTGTGATGTACATTTGGCATTTGATTTCTATTTCTTTTAAATTAGTAGTCATGTTTAAAAGTCATCTGGTAATTCTAATCGTGGGGCTGGAGGGATGGAACAGTACATTTGGTTTTTAGCTGAATCCCAAAAGTTGATGATACAGTTTGTCACTGAACTGTAAATAATGAATTCAAATTTATTTAAGCAGTGAGGAATTTTTTGATAGATATTTTACTGTATTTTTCTTACAAGTCTTTATTTCTTTTGTAGATCCCCATATTAAAGTCTCTGGAAAAAAGGAAAATGTTAAAGAAGCAAAAGAGAAAATCATGTCTGTCTTGGACACAAAAGTAAGAAAGAACTTGTACAGAATGACACCTTAACCCCTAATTTTGTGGTGACATTGATCTCTTTAAATGGGCTCATTTAAACAGAAGGTATTTGTGGATGTTCCAAAGCAAAGTCTCCAATGTATTCCTTCTGGATGTTTATGTTTGGTGTATACACAGGTATTTATACATGCTACAAGAAAATACTTGCTTAAAGCACTTTATTCAGATATGAATTGTATAGAAATAGTATTTCCAGCCATATGGCTAAAAGCTTACTTAGTTTATTCATTGGATTGGGTTTTTTTACTTTAAAATCTGAAATGCAGCTTCACTGCAAACAGTAGATTATGCAGCCACTTCAGCAAACCTAGAATTTTGTTTCTGTTGAAATTCAATTTTAGGAGCATTTATGCAGTTTTATTTTTAACTGTTACTGCATTCTTATACTGAAACTTTAGGAGCAGAATTTCTGAAACGTCTAGATCTTGTCCAGCGGTCCCATATGTTCACCAGATCTTCTTTTCATCCACTAGCAAGTCTTTTGGGGCACTGTGTATAGCTTCTGGGTAGTTGTACACCAGCTTTTTGATTCTCTAAACAAATTGCCGAGAGCAACACTCCAGTGATAAGCGCCATTTTTTGAACAACTATTAACAATGTTATTATGGACTGTTAACAATGTAGCTTTTAAGAACAACTGTAGACAGTGTTTGTGTATTTTAAAAATTGATATACCAGAAAGATGTGGTATGTTAAAGGAGGAAAAAACCCTGTGTTTTAAGTCCCATGGCTTTAATTTGCCAAAGTCTTCATCATATGATCCTTTCAGATCAAACAAGGGGGCGACTGCAACTGAAAGAACAGAGCATTAAAAGAAATTAGAATGGATTACAAAAAGACATTTAAGTCACAGTTGATAAAAGCTAGGGCACGTTTTAAAAGCCCTAGACACTTTTTGAAGATGTATATTTGGGATATTTATTTCCATGTTGTTTTCTCATTGGAAAGAAAATGTGAATGGTTTAGCATGTGACTATGATCCTTATTACTTCTTGAGTAGAAGTTAAGCCAGTTAAACCACGGCAAAAATACTTAGGAAACACAATTTTGAATGTCATTCTTGAAGTTACATTACCCTAAAATACTCAGGTTCTGCTGTGAACAAATCTAATAGTGGGTGCTTGGTTTCCAGAGCAATCGGGTAACCTTGAAGATGGATGTTTCACATACAGAACATTCTCATGTGATAGGTAAAGGTGGCAATAATATTAAAAAGGTGATGGAGGAAACAGGATGCCATATCCATTTTCCAGATTCAAATAGGAATAATCAAGCAGAGAAAAGCAACCAAGTAAGTATTGTTCATTATTTAACTCATTTATACTGTAATTCCAGAGAGTATAAAACATATTTCTAAACTTCTTTTGTCAATTTGTTTGCTTTGGGGGTGGTGAGTTCATATTGGAAAGAGAATTTTGGTATTTACACTCTGTGGAAAGCATAGGACTTCCTAAGTGAGCAAAGCTTTAAAAACAGATGGAAACAATTTGTGATGGCTCATGAATCACTTTAATTTTTTTAAACTAAAATTATTTTGAGCATACAGAAGTCAACAAAGTGAATGGTAGAGAAGCAGTATGAAAAGCGCTGCTTTTGTAATATTTTTTTTTTGCTGTTCAATGCCTGACTTATTTAGCATATTGATTAATTTCTTGGTGTTTTTGGCTATGGTATAACTTAGTTGAAAACTAAACTTGGTGGATAGCTAGCAGAAACAAATGTCCTGTTGTAAGAGTTCAACTTTATTGGAATAAGTCATTGAACCTGAATTGTACATCTCTTGTAATGCTAATATTACTGGAATGTTTACTTTCAAGTCTTTCATCACTGTATTTAGAATTCCCTTTTGTGCATCCTAGTGGCTGCTAAGCAAAATACGGTAATTTCAAAATGTTCAAGAAAACCTGCTGTTGTTGAATATTAGCATTGAGCACACTTATACAGTAGCAATGCCATTATTTGCTCCAAACAACTGTGGTGTTTGATTTATCAATTTTTTTCTAGTTGCTTAAGCCTATGTAACCTAAGATGCTATAATATTTAGTTTTTTTTAAAAACTGGTTTTAGTTTTCAGCTACTGTTTAAGAACACTTAGGATGTCACCTGGTGTGAAATAACCATTGATTTAATTTTTATTTTTTTTAAAGAGAACCACAGGTATCTGAATAACTTTTCCAATGCCTCTTTTGAAGATGTGATGCTATGTTTTCTATATTCTTGCTCTTCTAGGTGTCTATTGCAGGACAGCCAGCTGGAGTGGAGTCCGCAAGAGTTAGAATTCGGGTAATAGTCTATTTCAGTATAGCGTTCCCTTGAAAACACCTGAAAGAAAAAAAAAAAAAAAAATAAATTTGAGAACCCTAGGGTTGTCTGGCTCTGTCTTAAGACAGCAGAAATATAGGAACAAATGTGAGTATCCATATGAGTAAGATGCAAAGGGTATTATAAAAACAGAGATTCTCACTCTGGCCAAACTTTTAACTAGCCCAAGGTGGACCTTGAACACAAAGTGTACAGTATAAGCAAGATGTCAAGTATCTTATACTGTGTTTAAAATTACATCTTAACTTACGAATGGCCTGTAGAAGCTCAGGCATCCTTTGTGAATATGACTTTAATTTTAACCATTTTCATGTATAACTTGTGTAAATAATTTGATGGAATTCAGTTCCATTCTCCACTTATAGCACTTTTGTATCTTTACTTTCTAGTTTTGACTTGTATGTGTATTCTGGCATGGATAATTATAAAACTAATAAATTATGAAAACTTTTTTGCAATTGTAGTCAGATATGTCACTTACACTTCCTTGGTCTTGACAGTCATGAGAGATACTGGTATTTACGTAGGTTTGTAGCTGAATTCAGAGCCCTAATTAATCCATGATGGAAAAGAGAATTCTCTTGGAAGTTTTACAAATATTGACCTATTTGTAGGTCTGCATGGATAAGTATGGGAAATTACCTGGCTGTATTGTTGCTACATAGTTGCAAAAGATCCAGATATTTTGGGAAAAAAGAAACCAAACACCACCCAACCAAACAAAAAAAGCCTATGCAAAATGAAACACTCATCCCTGGAAAAATCAGTGCCTTTTTCCAACTCAAGTTATGATAATATTTTTATCAATGAACCCTGGGCAGAGGATGTATTATGTCAGTTTAATCATCACTGACCAATACAATATGATTCAGTAATAAAATTGTTGTAGTTTTAGTAAGTATGATTTTTTTGTTTTCAATATTTGTTCTTCAATGTTGTCGTAGGAGCTGCTTCCATTGGTACTCATGTTTGAATTGCCTATTGCTGGAATTCTTCAACCAATCCCAGATCCTAATTCTCCTACAATTCAGCATATATGTCAGACATACAATATTTCAGTTTCCTTTAAACAACGCTCTCGCATGTATGGTGCTACAGTCATTGTCAGAGGGTCACAAAATAACACTAGTGCTGTGAAGGTAATGTGTCATCTTAAGTAAGCTTCTGCATGTCATAAATGTATTCATAATTTAAATACTTAAGAACTATATTAATGTTATGTCCTGCCTCACCAGTACATATTATTGTATAATCACTTTTGAAGCCTGAGGGTGGTTTGTTTTGTTTTGCTTTTTTTTAAATGAACTCGTATAGGTGATCTATAAAAAATGCATAGAAGGATTTAGGATTGCTTGCCGCTAAGCTTTTAATCTGTTTTTCATCTGTTGCAGAGAAGAAAAAAATGCGCCCACCCCACCCCCCAAAAAAAACCCACACCCAGAAAACACTCCCCCTCTCCCCCCATGAATTCTTTGTGCTTTGATCTTCTCAACATGCACACAAGTGTATAACCTTGAAAGTTGCCCTAACAGTCAGGAAAACTGGTCTTGCGAAACCAAGATTGGGAGATGTAAATTTGACAGTCAAGTAAAGGAACTGCCATGAGCCTATTTATCTTAATAAAATAAAATTTTTACCTGTTAACAACTGGCAGTGTGACAGATTGGTATGGTCTCAGATGGGTGTATCTCAAGCCAGTAAGAACATTTTAGGCCAAAATAGAAAGACAAATTTTGCAAGTATACCTAGCTGAATAAATTTCTATCGACTTTCTTATTGCTATATATGGGCACAGGAGGTCTACTGGGACCAAACCATTTGACATCATCTTACTGCCTTTTACAATGGCAATTAAATGCTGCATTTGGTTTTAAAATGGGAATAGTAGGGAGAGTTTAGTCCATCTGTTACCTTTAACAAATCAATCCGCTTTTTAAACAAACCAGTTTCCTTTGTCTTGAATGTGAAATGCATGACAAGTAAGGAAACAGTCTGAAATGTCGTTTTGTATGCTTGCGAGCATTGTTTCACTGGTTTCTTGCATTTCCTCTGCAGGAAGGAACAGCCATGCTTTTAGAACACCTAGCTGGGAGCCTGGCCTCTGCAATCCCTGTGAGCACACAACTAGACATTGCAGCGCAGCATCATCTCTTTATGATGGGTCGAAATGGCAGTAACATCAAACATATCATGCAGAGAACTGGTGCTCAGATCCACTTCCCTGACCCTAGTAACCCACAGAAGAAATCTACTGTCTACCTCCAGGGCACGATTGAGTCTGTCTGTCTTGCCAGGCAATATCTCATGGTAAATACTTTCAGTGAAACTTGCTTGAAAAAAATGCCAGATAATAGAAAATATGCTCATTCTGCATGTATCTATGGGTCAAATATAAGTTAGCCTTAGAGAGAAAGGATTACACATTGCAAAAAGCTGATTCAGTTGAGTGCTCTATTTTTGTCAGTGTTTTGTGAGTGTTTGTAGTTATCTAAAGTATTTGTAGTCTCTGGTGTCATGATTTGAAAAATTACCTTAGTAATATAAATGCAACAGAAACAATTTATGAAAACAATATGCTTCTGAGTAGAGGCGGATTTTTGGAGAGTTTTGTTGTTGGGTGGTGGGTTGTTTGTTTTGTTTTGGCAATCTGCCTTTTCCATGTTTGTCAGGTAAGTAGGTTACCTTTGAGAGGAAGTGGCAGGAATTTCTTAGTTCCTATGTACGTGAATTTTCAAGGAAATAATTACTGAAATAATTACTCATTCTGCAGTCTTACATTCTTTCTACTACTATAGCTTCAGTACTAGAAGGCCTTTTATAAAAATAGCTCTGGTGATGAATATTATTTGTACAGACTTTTGTTATATTGGACTTTAAGCTTCACAGGAGCCTTTAGGCATTGTTGTAGCACTAATGTTTGTACACAGGTTTTTATATATATGGATATTTACGAACAACGCATGGGAGGATTGGACTCAAATCCAATTCAAAGCTAGTATCAGGATAAACCATGATACCATTAATTTCCAGAAGTCCACATCTCTCTTACGTTGCACTGTGCCTTGCTGTATAGTGGAAAATAAACAGAAAGGTGTCATGTTTTTATACAATTATATTCATCATTACTGTATTCTAGGATATTATTGTTAATAAATACTAAGAGATAGCCTTATTCTATGTATTTCCTTGGTGAGGTTTAAGTAGTTCTCTTCTGGAGGTTCATGAAGTAGAAGGAAATGCAAACAGGCTGTCATATGAACATCAAAGTACACCTTTACTCTAGAAACTCAGAATTATGTGAGGGATGTTTTTTGAAATACTGAAGTTTGATTTAATTCCACGCACATCAGTACAACTTAGTATCCCACATCACATCCTCTATATCACCCTTTAAGAACTGTACTGACCAGGAGACTTGATCTGTTTCAACTCTCAGGCATTACTTGTCCTGAAACTGCTGTTTCCAGTTTTGTAGATAAATCAAGTTTTAAAAGCAAATTTTGCAAAGAAAGAATATATCTTTTTAAACAATAAAAATTTGAAAAGCTGAGGGAAGTAGTAACTAACCAGATAAAAACTTACCTCTGATTCCTAACTTGGTAAACCTGGTGTTTTTCAGCTTCAGATAAAACCACTTAAATATGCCAGCCATACTGATGCCTACATACGGACAGATAGCTGCAGTCATTCTCAGATTCTTTCGAAGTAAATTTCATTTGATTTGTTTTCTTCTTGGGCATTGTTCAGTAGGATGAGATTTCTGTGTTGTGGGGTGATTTCCTGCAAGGTGCAACTGCATGCTGGCTGCCTCGCTGTGGTCACTGTTGTTATTGCCTTCTGCCAGCTCCTTTGATTCAGTCAGAATAGCAGCTCATGCTGTTTCACAGCTAGGCAACACAAGTGTGCTGTGGAATTGGAGAGGGGATTTAAAAATAGTGATTTGATCTCTGCAGAGCTCCTAGAAGTAACTGTCTAGAAGCATCTGAACATCAATACCAAGAAAAGAAATACTGTAACATTTTTCTGAACTACTAAATTGTTGTGGTCTGTGATTCTCATAAGAGACTAAATTTGAGGCAAAGTTTACAATATCAACAGAAAATGCAATGCAGTGCATATATAGCTTACAGTAGGACAGATGTAATGTCTTGGTACTGTCTTTAAAAATTGCTTAGCAGTATGTCTAAATGAAAACTTTAATATCAATTAGTAAGTAATTCCATTGAGAAGGCTATGAATTCTATGGTGCATAAACTGTGAATATCCCTTGCTCAGACAAGCCTTGCAAGTCTCAGCTTCTAATCATCAGCATAATGCTTGCAGAAATGTATTTCATGTTAAGACAATACTCATGGTAGGGATGAGGGCAGATTGTAAAAGGAAGGAAGAATACGTAGTGATTTAAAATTAAGTACTTCTCTAAGCAAGAGGAGTTTCTTGTTTAAAATGTTCTTGTTTTATATCTTCCCCTCAGCCCAAGCCCTTTGGTTTCAGCTATATTTTGATTGTCACTAAAAAACACTGAGGCTTACTCGTTGTTAGTTTTGTATATAATCATGAGGACTGCACTATATTTAATTACAGAAGACATTGATAACTTTGACAGGAAGTGAGTGAACAAAACTAAGAACATTATTGGGTCCTATTCCTCTCATCATCATCAAGTCGGTGCTCTAAACACACAATATGAAACAGTAGTGTAAAAGAAGAGCTTTTCTAATATGCTTAAAAAAACCTGACATTTGGACTTCGAAGTTTCTGTTTTCCTGTTTTTCTTGTTAACCTTTAGTTACACTTTCATTCAGCAGGCTTTTGGTGAGATCTTCTGATACTACTTTCTGTAACTTTTTTACAAAAGCATTTGGAAAAACCCAGTGTGAAATGCTCTCAGGAGTTGTATTACCATAAAATCCTTGATTATTGATTTCAGTGTTTTTAAATAGACTTTATCCATAATTGTTCTTTTCAGACAAGTTTACTTTGTGGAGTTAAGCTGTGTTTGTCAGTCTTCCTGAAGTCAAAATATTTAAGATGCCTTGTTTTAATTTTCCTTAAGTTAAAATTGCTTTAATTTAGGTTGGGGAAGTACTGTGCAGCTATATGTGGTACTGTTGAGCAGTGCTATTTAAATATAAAATGATACTGTACTAGTGATCTGAAGAATAAATACAGCAATCTGCTGCTTTTCATTCTGAAATGAAAGCAGGAAACTGATTAAATAAGACCACTTTCTTGAATGTATCTTACTGTGGCTTTTGTCCTGATAAGTGAGATACCACGTTTCCTTTACTGTGAATCTAAATTCACAAAAAGTGGGATTTGTTTGTCACTGACTTTGTACCCTCTGTTTTTGTTATTTCGTGAGAAGTAGCAATCTAATAATTGCTAGATATCCTGTGACCAGTGAGTTTGTTGTTTCTTGGGTTTGGCCTTTATTAGGGGTGCTTTTTTTTACTTAAAGCTTTAGTATTTCAGGTGTTTCAGAGATGTCATCTATATCCCTGGAAAATACTGATTTGGCTGATCTAGGATAGGGGAAGAGAAAGGTAAAAGTTAAGACTTAGGCACTGGTGACTTAGGGAGAAATTTTCTCAGAATTGTGTTTCCTTATCTCAAACATAGTTTAACGTGAGCCATTTGAGTATGTGAGAGTCCTGCTGTCCGTTCCTGACAATATTTTGTTCGGATTTGATAGGTAATAGTGGTTTCTGAATCTGAATTGTCCGGAAACCTCTAAGTCTGTATACATAGCTACTGCGGGGTGTGTATGTGCTGATTGGAATGTCAAATGTTGAACAAATAATTTCACCCTTATACCACCAAACTGTTTGTTCAGAATCCCAGGGTAGAGAGAGACACCTGTGTTCTTGCATACAAGGAAATGACTTTAGCAAGGATGAAATTTTAAGCATTTTTTCTAAACTACTGTGTCATGATTTACATATGTTAAAATCTCTATAATTCAGTTTATTGCTAACATTTTCATGGGAAAAGGGTATGAATTTTTCTTTTGTCTTCGCAGGGTTGCCTTCCTCTTGTGCTCATGTTTGATATGAAGGAAGAAATTGAAGTAGAACCACAGTTTATAACACAGCTAATGGAGCAGCTAGATGTCTTCATAAGCATTAAGCCGAAGCCAAAGCAACCAAGCAAGGTTGGTGAAAAGCTAATATATACTTTCTAGGCTTTCATGACAACTTTTCAGAGCTGATGAGTTGACATGTTTGCTCCTCCTCCCTAACTTAATGGATCATAAACTTGTAAATGCATGTATATTTTCTGCTTGAGGTATCAGGTAAAATGTTACAACAGCTCTCCTTTATGGTAATTTGACTTTCATTAAATATTTGACAATACAGAGATTAGCTTTTGTATGGGATATACTGAGAAAAGAAAGAAGTTATGAGGAGACAAACTGTATTTGACTAGAACTACTCCTGATTTGGTTTTAAAGAAATTCGTCTTAAATTGCAGCTCCTCGACATAACTGCAGTGTTCTTTAGCAATCAGAATTAAACAAAAACAAACAACCAAACCACCCAAAAAGCCAAACCAAATAATATGACTGTGAGAAAAGTCTGACTGTGTTCTACACAAGACATTGAAAGAACTACAAGAAACAGAATTACAAAATACTTCTAATGGGAGATGTTAAATGTGAAATACTCAGGCGAGTATGGATAGACGCCTCTGTTATCTGCATTGTTGTATATAATGCCATAACAGACAAAAATTTCAAAATATTAAATGGCAGTCCATTGTGTCAATAAGTAAGCTTCTTCATGTAGGGATGTATAAAATCAATACAAAGAAACGTTATGTACCAAAACAAATAATGTTTTTTGTAATTTAATTTTTCAGATGTTTGTTGCTTTGTTCTCAAGACAACTATGAATTTAATAGGTGAATTTGATAGGAACAACTTTTTTTGTCCACTTTGAGAAACAGACTTCAGATTTTAAAAAAAAAAAAAAAGAAGATAAGATTTTAATTATTGATTCACTTGTCTAGATCTTGGGGCACCTAAGATTTGGTATGCCAAATAACACCAAGATACAATGATTATTTTTCTTAAACAGAAAGGTCTTTCATCATTCTTTTTGTCAAGTGCATACAGAATCCTTAAATTTACCATGAAGGCTGCTGAATTTGAATAGTTGCTATTGGACTTTATCTCATGCTGTCTCATGCTGCCGTGTTACTGATAGCCATGAAAGAGTATTAAGAAGTTATGGGTGTTGCAGATCCATGTTATGTAGTTGTGTTACTCATTGGTTTTCCTTTTTTCTTGTTTTTTTGTTTTCTTTCTTCACAGTCTGTGATTGTAAAAAGTGTTGAACGAAATGCCTTGAATATGTATGAGGCACGGAAATGTCTCTTAGGACTTGAAAGTAGTGGAGTCACCATAGCATCAAATCCCTCTACTGTCTCGTGCCCTGTTGGTCTGTCTTGTCCTGGTTTGGATATCTTGTCCTCAGCAGGACTAGGACTCACTGGGCTTGGTATGCATTATATTCTCTCTATATATCTTTTCATATCTTTTTTATAGATAAGTATTTCTTTGGTACAAGTGAATTAAGTTTCAGAAAAAAGGACCAGATGTGTGTTTTGTATAAGGAATCATGTTAAAGCATTAGAGAATTCTAAAAGCATCTGGCCTTTCAAGAGCTTGATTTTGTAAAACTTCCTCCAAGGCTTTCATAATCAGGTGTGTGACTCATCTCTGTAGAAAATTCTCTGGAAGCTTGCAAACCACTCTGCTGAAAGTGAAAGGGAGGGAAATAAAGGTGAAGTAGGATTTTGCTTTGACAACTTTCAGAAGAATCTTTTTTGAGTGAAACGTGTTTTTTAGGCAATATTGTGATATCTCAGGGTGTCCTGAATTTGGGTAGGTACTTAAGCCTGTCAACAGTACCATGAATGTTAATACAGCTAACACATTCAGAAGTGACATGTGATCTCACTGTAATGGAGACATGCACGTGCTAGTAGTTTAGACCTTACTGATCAGTGTGAAATTTAGGACAGAAATCTGTAAGCTTTCTATCTTAATGTAATTTTATAGAAGCAGCACATAGTCCAGACTGGAAATACCATTTTATTTTTAAGCTCTGCAAATAACCCTATTATCAGAAATGTATAGAAAACCAAGCAGTCCCAGAAGAATTCAGTGACAAATCTTGACACTGGTTCTTGAAACTCAGAGTTCTCATGTAACCACCATGCTCCCTTGTGACCTGCCATCCAGGAGTACCGCATAGTTCCACATCACATGTTTCCTTGGGAGTCACATGGGGACAAGTGTTCGTGCCATTTCAGCATGGTTTTTAATGCTGTTTTTGTTACCATTCTTGTCATGCCTGCACTTTGGGGTGTTTGGTTTTTGGGGTTTTTTTTACCTCTTTAGAGCATAGTGCTGAACTGCCTTGTGAATGCTCTTACATGAAGAGCTGGTTTGAGGGAATGCTTTGGGAATAAGCAATGCATTTGGGGGATGATTTGTGGTCAGTATTGAAGATGCAAAAAGGAACTGAATAATTCTTAGTGTGGAAGTAGTAGCTCATTCATATGAGTTTCTGCAAAAAAGGTTATTGTCTGAAATTAAAGTAAGGTTGTGTAGTGCAGTTGCTTTTCTGTCTGTAAGTGAAGCTTCTTTGAAACTGGCAGAAGCAATAAAGGGGATGCAAAGGGATGGTGGGGCTGAGAAGCAGCTGGTGCAGACTCTTTGTTAGGACAATAGGTAGAGTCCAGTAGAAGGACATAAACGATGCTCCAGTTCTTGGATATGTGATTCCCAGTTTAAGAACAAGAATTCTTAATGTGCTCTGTGCACCAAATTAACAGCAGGTTTAATGTTGAAATTTATTTGTAAAATACATGCTGGTGCAATTTAGTTGGGCTTTTTTTGTTTGTTTTTAATTGCAACTTTGGGGAAAAATGTTTTTCTGTAAGTCTTAGCTAAATATTCACTTGTATAATTTTTTGCAGGCCTTTTAGGTCCAACAGCCCTGTCAGTGAACACTTCAACTGCTCCAAACTCTCTGTTGAATGCCCTTAATAGCTCTGCAAGTCCCTTGCAGAGTCCAAGTTCAGGCACACCTAGTCCTACGTTATGGGCTACATCTCTTGCCAACACAAATGCCACAGGTTGGTAGAAGTTAAATGTGAGTTAAATGATCTGTGCAACACTAAGTCATTAGAATGACAGTTGAAAAGTCTGTAATCGTTCATTCTTTAGAGCCTTAATAATTGTTAAATTTGTCTTAACACAGATTAATAAATATTCAAATTCAAAGTTATAACTTAATATAAACTTAGGACATGCTGTCACATGCGATGTTTTCATCTGTTTTATATAGAAAACTGTGTTAACCTACAAAGTAATGGTTAGATAAAGCATTACGGTTTTGGCATGCAATTCTAATGGAAACTTGTTTAGTGATGTATCAAACCTACATAAAGATAGAGATTTATATAAAGCACTGTAATGCCTGAGAAAGTTAAATGAGAAACTTATTCAGAACATGACCAAATTTTGTTACAGGTTTTTCTGCTATTCCACACCTAATGATACCATCTACTGCCCAAGCAACCTTAACTAGTATTCTGTTGTCTGGAGTACCTAATTATAGTCAAAACACTCCATCTCCACCACCAGGCTTGACTCCTGTTGAAGTCCACGTTAATGGCATGCAATCAGAGAGTAAAAAAGGCTCACCTTCCTTAAATGGTCATGTAAAGGTAAGTGATATTCTCTCTGGAGAACAGATTGGTTTGTAATAGACCTCTATTAAGAAAAGCTGAAAGAGAAAACTAACTAGATCAGTAGATTCTTAAAGCTGCTAGGTTTAGAAATAGAACAGTGGTGTTTTCAAAATACGACATGCAAACATATTGTTTTCCTATATCAGGAATGAATTTCTTGTTCTCCTGCACAGATAGAAAAGGGAAATTCTTTCAATATTTCCTTAATGACTTTTGTCAATTATTTCAGACCTCAAATATCAAGTATGCTGCACTGTCTGCCACAGCGCTAGGAGAAAATGTGTTGAGCACAAACCACAGTGATCCAGTAAGACAAACAAGTACTCATGGTGCCTCAGAACAAGTAGCTGCCAAGTCAAATAGTGCGGAAGGTAAGATTTTGACATTTTATTCTTTTGTCCGTTAGTGTTTGTGCAGTCTGTACAGTTCATGAAACGAAAAAGTAAATATATTGCCTCTGCATGGGTTTTGCAGCCATGTTGAAGGAAAGTATCTCTGGATCTCGCAGATTCGTGGTCAAAGAAAATAAATAAGTATCTAAGCTGTACTGTTGATAGAAACACCTTAAGTTGACATAAATGTGCTTGTAACATTTTAATTATTCCCTAAAAGCAGAGGGAAATAAACTATGAAAATTTCAGAATGTTTTACAGGAGCTTAATTTCATTGCTTAAAACAATCTCTGCTGGTTTAAATTATGTTGTATTTTTGCTTTTTAATGAAAGGAAAGAATTAATGCCTTTGAGAAGGTTATTGCAGAAAATTATGTGTAGATCAAACCTAGATGACACTGGCAAATGGAATTTATTTGCATGTTTTATAACAGCACTTCAGTTATGCTGCCTTTTGAAGCTAAAGGGACTAGTGAACCATTCCTGTCATTCTTTGAGAGAGGGAAAGTCAGTTCCACATCAAACTTGAGCAAATATGTTTAACAGCCTTGTTTCTTTTGCAAATACTGATCAACAAGGAGATGTTCTTTTATTAAGGGTAGTGGTCATTTGAAATGCTGATTTGAATAAAAGGTACATTGCCCAAGTAAGGTGATAAATATTTTTAAAAACACATTCTAAAGGTATTTTAACGTTAAGTGGGGAGCTTTAATTCCAGCAAAAGTTATCTGAGCACCTGGCGAGGTTTATTAAAACTGGATATAAAATCAGATTTGTTCTGAATACTTAGTCACTTCCAATTGTTGGTCTTCGGATTTATATTAACTAATACACTTAAAATATTTTTTCTAAGAAGAAAATACTTAGTGTGTCTATTACAGATGTGGATACTAACACCTTTTTTGTGCATTTGAACTTACATTTCTGATTTCTTAACCTTGACCAAGTTGTTATCCCTGAAGACTACAGTAATGCTGTAAGGAGGAAGAGCAGGTTTGGTTTTATAGTCATTCCTTCAGTAAGTTCACTAGAACATAAGAGGGTTTTTATTTAACTATTCTTTTTATTGGTCTTGTAGGTTGCAATGACGCTTTTGTAGAAGTGGGCATGCCAAGAAGTCCATCCCATTCGGCAAGTGCTAGTGATCTGAAGCAGATGATGAGCTCTTCCAAACAGGCCTGTGCTAAGAGACAAACTGTTGAATTACTGCAAGGCACCAAAAACTCTCACTTACAGTAAGTTAAATGTAAAAATATAGATTCATGGAACTTTCACCATGCAAAAATACTTTATGTGTTTTTGTAGGTAGAAGTGATGGTTCAGTCATAAGATACTCAAAGAACTGATTTAAATTGGGCTTGATTATTAATCACATTGAGCATTAATATACTCCCCAGTTTGTCTGATAATTGCAAACTTGGAATGCTTTTCATACATCCTAAGTATTTTTCTTTGGTTTGAAAAAAATAAATGTGTTTCCTCTCCCACAAAAGAGTGGGGATTTTTTTCAGAGGGACTTTCATTACCTGTTCCTATTGGATATGGTTTTGCACTTTCCTTTTTTATTGATTGCTTTGAGAACAATTCCTAACTTTTTCCTTTTGTGTGTAGCTGAGGCTGTTTTCGTCTTAGAAAAAACGATATTCAGAGATAACAGCGTGTTCTCAAACAGTTGTCTCAATGATTTTTTTTTCTTTGTTTAGTTGTTTTGGGTTTTTTTTTTTAATGAGCCAGCAGTGGGAAGGCTCTTTTGAGTCATAATATGTCTTGGCAACACAGGTTTTGTGCTTAACACAATGTTTTGTCCCATCTACTTTAAGTAGTGTTTTCACTATTCCTTTTGGGAACTGTTTATCGTCACTCTTTTGAGGTGCATATTTTCTCTTACATCATTTATTTACGCTGTTAAAGCTATGATATATATTTCATTAATTCCTCTCTCAGAGTTTAGAAATCCAAGGATTCCTGCTAACCAGACTCAGTTGTTTGTATGTCTTGTTCTTTTTGCTGAGGATATAGTGCTCACAGTTTCCTTAGGGCATTTTCCCAGGGTAGTCTACAGCATCTAAAACATGATCGCTTTGCTTTGAAGTAAGAGTTTATACTCTTCTAGAGAAGGCATAAAATGTGGCTGATGTTTAGAAAGAAAAGATTACATTAAGAGGTGCTTTGGCACGTAGGACTGCAATTATTGGAGCTTTAAAAGGAAGTAGGACCTGTATTAAGACAATTTCTTCGCCGAAAGTGTTGTCAAGCATTGGCACAGGCTGCCCAGGGAAATGGTGGAGTCACCGTCCCTGGAGGCATTTAAAAGGCATGTAGTGGGATGCTTATGAACATGGCTTAGTGGTGGACTTGGCTGTGCTAGGTTTACCGTTGGACTCAATGATCTTAAAGGTCCTTTCCAACCTAAACAATTCTGTGATTCTATTTTATCTTATTTAGTCCCCGTTATGCATCTCTATCCTACTGCTATCAATCTGTTAGAACTGCTGGCCTGAGCAAGGCTAAATGGTGTGAAGTCACACCATGTAGGGATTGCATGTGATAATTCCTGATACCAGGCAACTCAAATCTGAACCTATAAACCATGCTTCATACTTGGTAATATAGGAAGCAGCAATCCATGCTTTGTTTCACTGACAGAGAAACAGGTAATGGAAACCTGAGACTTGGGAAATACTGCTAAAATCACTGAGATGTTTGTGTACTGGCACTTCTTGAATTTTGCTGCCAAACTTCTCAGGGTAAAGCTCAATCATCAAAATTGCGTCAAATATTCACTGCTTGTGAAAGAAGACTGGAGTTAATACTGACTTTGTTCCCGCAGTACCACAGAGAGGCTGCTCTCAGATGCAGAGTTAAGCACTTCTGAAAGTCCCATGGCTGATAAAAAGGCTCCTGGAAGTGAACGGGCAGCAGAGCGAGCAGCGGCTGCCCAGCAGAACTCTGAAAGAGCACGTCTAGCTCCACAGCCGTCATATGTAAATATGCAGGTATGTTTCACTGAATAAATCCACATCGAGCACAAACCTTGGTAATTGCAAAGTGAAATTACCACAGAATGCAGAGGTGACTGTTGACTAGTAGACTGACATGCCTATACTGTTCCAGTAACAGCATTTCCCAGCAAAGTCATTAACACTTTCAACTGAGGAGTGTGTTCTCAACTAAAATCTTGAAGACAAAAAAGGCCTTATGTTTCTGTCGAATAAGAAAAATTTAAGTGTAGAATAAATTGGATGACTATCTTAGTGTACATAAGCATCATTTGTGTGTGTAAAAGAGAGAGGAGAAAAAAAACCCCACACACCAAAAAAAATCCCAAAACTTACATTATTGCTTTGAGAGGAGAGAATTATATCTACAAAAGACATTTTACAACTTCTCATAAGCAGTGTCAACACAACATTTTATTTAATAGCTTCAGGTTCATATACAGGGGGATTTACTGGAGTAACTACACTGGTTTTACACTGGTTTACAAATATGAATCTGTACATATACTTTTTTCCTTGTACTGTTCCTACTTGGTTAACTACCGCTTCCATGTTATTGCAAATCTCCCCAAAGAGAGATACCCCTTTGACTGTTTGTCGAGCGCTAGTAACTAAGAAGTTTTCAGTATAGATCTATCTGTGTGGGTGTAACTCAACTGCAAGGAGTAGTGGAACAAGTTTAAGGTTAGTGTTTTGCGGCCCTTTTTCCTTAGTTATTCCTCTAGTTATTTCAAGTAATAAATTTAACGCTTCAGGCTAAATCCTGCATTTTTGTAGTTTTGTGTATGTTTAGACTTGCTAATCCATAATTCAAAGAGTACAACTTATTTTACCAGGGGTATTTAAACTTCAAGTCTTCCATTATCATAGGTACTGCAAATGCAAGGGTTTTTTTTAATTCTCTCAAAACTTCAGTTCTTTTTCTTTCAAAAGATGAGTGCATGGAGAAGAACTAAACTTACTAAAAGTAACTGTGGTGCCTAGGTTTGCTGTCTAAGATAATATATGTCTTTTTTGTACTATTGAGGAATGTCTTAAATGCTAAGAACAGATGATTAAGGAAGAGAAACTATGCTTCAAAAATGTCTTATTAAAAAAATTAAAGAAAAGTTGTGCCTAAACAGTTTGTAAATACTGCTGCAGCCTCACTCAAATGGATATCAGATAATTATTTAAAATCTTTGTTATCTGTGTTTGAGTGAATGTTTAAAGTAACTAAGGGTCTAAGTGGACTACTGTCAAATTATTGTGCAGTACTTCAGGGTTCTCCTAGATGTGTTCACTGGCCACTTTCAAAACCTTTGTTTTTACAAAGAGCTGAGTACTGGAATGACGTTTGGTTAGAATGGCAATTAAGCTATCTTCTGCATGTTTAATTTTTAGGCATTTGACTATGAACAAAAGAAGCTACTAGCAACCAAAGGTATGTGGATAAACATTGACTTCAGAAAAGTTTGTTAGTACACAGCTGAAGGAATATTCTGAAGTTTCAGTTTTGTAATTTGACTTCTAATCAAATCTAAAGCTGATACTGAAACATTTGTATATTAGTTTTCATGTACCAAGAATGCCTTGATGCCAAAATAGTATAAAATAAAGTATAAATGACTTGCAGATGGGATGCTCTCTGTGTGAGTATATCCATGTACAAATGATCCATGTTATTTTCAGAGACCTCATAGCTGTAATACTTGATTTTTATTTGGATACAAATTAAACTTTAAGATGTTTGTCATATTGGGAAAGTTGCTCCTTATTTCAGGGATAAGTTAAGTTACAAAATTGATAAGGGACTTAATCATACCCTTGACACTGTTTAAAAATAAACCATATACCCTCACACTGAAAGAAAAGGCAGAAACCCTTCTTTTTGAAACAGATACGGTTCTTTTGGTTTCCTTGCAGCCCTATGGAGTTTGACTATCTTCTGACAGAGTAAATTGCCTTAAGGAAGGGTAGGATTCAAGCTGTGTAGCAAGTGGAGGTGTTTAGAAGTTACCATTTGGCGGGTTCAAGTCTGTTACCACATATGACTTCAGGATTATCATCTCAGTACTAAGACTGAGACTTACTAATTTATCTCTAATTTTTTTTTCCAGCTATGTTAAAGAAGCCAGTTGTAACGGAAGTGAGAACTCCAACAAATACATGGAGTGGTTTGGGATTCTCTAAATCTATGCCTGCAGAAACTATCAAGGAACTAAGAAGGGCTAATCATGTGTCGTACAAGCCATCTATGACAACTACATACGAGGTATAAAAAACTATACTGTAATGGAAGTTTATTTCTAGTGTGTGATACAGTTGTTTCACTTAAGAAATGTCTGTAACTTTTGTGAAAAAGTCTTGCAGGTAAGATTTTCAGCTTTCCTCTTAGGTTCTAAATTTTTTTTTATGGTGACAAATGTTTCTTACGTAAATATTAAGGCATATGGAATAATTCAGCCCAACACACAAAATTATATCTGCTTTATAAATCTTACTCTGGGTTTGTAGAAGTCTGTCCCTGAAAATATAGTTGTTTAAAGAAACTTAGAACAACTTATGGGACCAAATATCTCAATAGTAGTAGACAGGCAGTAGAAATTTTGTAACCTAATTAAAACAATGCATACATAACAGATAAACCGTACCATGTGAATGGTGGAGCAGAATGTTAGAACAAGAAATGGCTACAGCTCATCTTATCTTCTGTTGATAAAGGTGTAGAACTGGAAGAGCTTTCTCTATTTGCACTATTCACTGGGCCCAGAAATTTCCCAGAGAGAAGGCAACCACAAGATCCTATGGTGGAACTCTGAAGAGACCTGCTGGAATCTTGCAGGGAATTTATGTTCTTTTCTTTTCAAAGGCATTCTGAATTGCTTTTTAGTGTGTTTCCTTGCTGTAATCTTTCCCAGCTTCCATAGAGACACCTTGTTCTTTATTTTTGTTGTACTTACATAAAATATAAATGGTATGTTTCTTCGGGACTGGGGCTTCACACAACTTTTCTCTAGGATATACCTATCTTTTAATGCAAAAGAAATATTCAGCCATGGTAAAAATGTGCTTTGGTGTTCCCCACTTGATGTGCTTTTTGTGTCATTCAACTACATGTAATAGGTTTGGATACATGTAATGAGCTTGCAGTAGTAACTAGAGGGAGAGAAAGCTACAACCAAAATCTGTGAATTTTTTTTTTTACATACTTTTCTATACTGATTGAGCTGCAATGGGGTTTTTTTCCCCTCAACCATGATACACTGCTAAAAGTCTCTAAGCAGGCATGTTGTTCTAACCGAGCACACTGTATTGTCACTTGGAGTCTGCCCGCGTGCAAACTGCAGGCTTAGCTCTCTCCAGTGAAATGATAGCATGTTAGGACCCCGGTTTCTATTGTTTGATATGAGCAATTGTGGAAACATCTGGGGAAGCGAAAAAATCTTGGATTAGAATCATAGAATCATAGAATCATTTGGGCTGGAAGAGACCTTTAGAGGTCATCCAAACCCCCTGCAGTGAGCAGGGACATCTCCGACTAGATAAGGTTGTTAGGACCTTAGGTTGCTAGGACAAGATTCCTTGTGTCCTTCTTCTGTTTAGCAGTCTTCAACATCATTTGTATTAGAGGCGGTACTGCCACACTTCCTCCATGCACGTACACATTTGAGAGTCATGTTCTGAAGTCTTTGAACAGACTTATTATTGGTATTATAGTCTAATGTCCGGGAAGTTAATTTGTCAAATAAGCTCACCAAACGTATTTCATCTTCACTATGATTTTTTCCTGTGCATTCAGTTTTCCAGAAACATTGGATGACGTCTTCTTTACTTCACAACTCTTAGCCTTCACTATGATCTAACATAATGTAGAGGCCATGTCTCTTCTTGCTCTTCTGTAGGACTAAAGTCAATTCCTGCCTTTCTTCATTTGTTGAGTCATACTAACCATAGCTCGCACTTTCCCAGTTTTGCTAATGACAAGGAGCTTTTACCTTTTTTCTTTAATGGTGTCAGTTTTCCTGAATAGTAGAAAAGACTGCTGCTTCCTAAGTTATGCTTTTTCAATTGGAATTTGATGCAACTTTATAGTATTAAATTGTTCATTTGATTGCACAATTTTTAGTTCAAGTGTGTGGTATCAGTAATGTCCATCTTTTGTTGAGTACATCCCCACCCAATTCCATAGTTAACTGCTGTTTTTAGGGAATACTGTTGCCTATTTTGGAACATTCTGACCCACAGCAATGACAGTTGATAATAAGTGCTTTACAGGAATAACGAAAATCTATTAAAAAAAAAAATCTGCAAATTCACAAACCATTGCAGAATTGTTGTTCTTGTATTGTGTGCAATATTATTGTCAAATATTGTGTACTTGATCCACTTATCTTCAGATAGAGGTTCTGTTATGTTGCCTTTTACATGAAGGAATATAGTTGATAGACTGCTTTGTCTAGAATTTGTGTGAGAATTTGATACCATGGAACATTTTGGAAACAAACGTGGAAATACCGAGCAGTTTATTTTGAAGCAAGGTCTTTAAATAACTTCTGCTTAAAATCTGGAAACTGCATGTTTTAGGCACACCTGCTGTTTTTGTGTCCAGTTTGCAATTATTTGACTATTATCAACTGCCAAAAGAATGTTTGCAAGCTTTAAATGCTGTTGTTTTTAACTGAGCTGCTTCAGAGAAAACATCTGAATCACAATGAAACTTCTGTTTCCTGCCCAAATTTTCTTTCTGTGCAGGGTTCATCGATGTCTCTCTCACGGTCCAACAGTCGGGAGCACCTGGGAAGTGGCAGTGAATGTGATAACTGGAGAGACCGTAATGGGCTTGGACCCACAGCTCATAATGAATTTGTCTCCTCAATTGGCAGCCCCAAACGGAAACAAAATAAGTCAGGTTAATAATTCCTTAATATCTGCTTTAAGAGAAAAAAAAAATCATATTGATGTAAATGAATATTTATTTTAATATAAATGTTCCCTGACATCATTAGGGATTTAAATTACTGACACCTGTAAAATAAACTTTTTTACAAATTGGAAAATGAAAGCATATGCAAGATTGTGACACATGATATACAAATAATGATCCAAAAGGAAAACTTTTAAGTAAATTTTTTGAATGCAAGACATTCTTGCTGAAAGCTGTTTTCTGTCTTGGAAGGCATTTTTCAACGTATACTGAAAACAGACCTATGTAAAAACTTATTTCTGGACTACCATCATTCTGCTCTGTTATCGATGCAACAGCAGCCAGGTCTTTATTGCACTATTTGCTCACTGGTGAAGAAGTCATAATCTATGCTGATACTGAATTTTAAAGCATGATTCTTTTTATGGTGATAAAAGAAGATTATCCATGTATTTGTCATGGCCTCGCACATGATTTTAAACACTGGTTTCTGTGGATACAGGCTGTAAATTTTGTAATTACTTTTTAAACAATATTTGAAACTTACAAATTAAAATTTTACTTCAGTTGAACTCTTTGGAACTTAATTTAATTTTTTAAATAACTTAATATATGCCTTTCTGAAAGAGTGAAAAACGGAGATAGAGAATACTGGTCCATACTAACTAACTGCATTATGGAGAAATAACTACTATGGCTGGTTTTGGGGGTGTTTTTGTTGTGTTTTTCTTATGAAGATGAATAAAACCTAAATCCCCATTAGCTGCAAAGTGCACAGATAGTAAAAGTTGGACATCCTAAGAAACGATGGCTTCAATTAGAGAAAATATTCATAGTTGGTATGCTTGTAGTTATTCATGATTTGAAAAAAGCATGTTAGTTCAGCTGTGAATGTCTGCTTACCATATTCTAAACACTCACAGAACAAAAGAGATGAAAAGTTTATCTTTGAAATTAAGTCATTGATGTTTCCAAGTTAATTGGACAAAAATGGATGCTCTAGATTAATCAAAATAAATAAGGATTTAAATGTATTTACATATGCATTAGAAGAAAATTAGAAACGTGAATACATTGGCGATGGGGGAAACTGTTCTATAGCAGCTATAGCTTTCCCAGAGAATGAAATGTGTGGAGGAGGGACGAAAGGAATAGCTATGAGTTGTCTGGACAAATGTATTTACCTTAATGTATAGGTGCCAGAGTACTAAAATGTAAGTCTTCATTGACACAATTGCATAGTAGTGCTGAATTTCTTCTTTGTTTTTAAGATAGTGCTTCCTGACTGCACCAATAAGAAGTATTTCTTAGTATTCAGTTTTCAATACATGACCTTGCATCATCTGCCCTGAGTGTAGGATCACAGATTTCTGTTTGAGTATTTTTAGTATTGTCTTACTCTGATAGTGAAGAAATTGAGGCATCACATTTTAAGGTCTATAAAATCAACTTAGTTATTTCTTCATTTATCAAACTTAATGTTCACATTTTCAACATTCAACAGTTTACTGTATTTTAAAACTCTTTTCCAAAATGGAGCTGAGGTTGATAAAAATTCTCCAAACTCTGTAAATCCAATCCCAAATGCTTCTAACTACTTTGTGCCCAGAAAATAAGAAATGTAGCATAGCCAGTTGTGAGAAATGGTGGTTTTCACATCCTATTGGCATTCTATAGTGGAGGCCATAGCAGAAGTCTCCGGGGCAATTTTGATTTTACTCACCTGGGAAAGTATCCTTTACCTCCTGCAAACCTCTTATGCATTCACTGTTATTCTTTCCTGTGTCTGTGATAAGGGAGGGAGCACTCAGAGCTGCCCCATTTACACAACTGCCTGATGGACTCCCTGGGAGCTCTCCTTTTTTACGCAGCATGAGGAAAACTAATTACGTACGATACGATTATGTACTATTGGTATGGACACACAAAGGAAAGGGATTGCACTGCTAAATCAATTTTCTTGGTTTTTTTAAGAATCTCACCCTGGAAACTTTTTTTAAAGATACACCTTTTGGGAATGTAATTTAAAATTGTATAGGCAGTGTATTTCCAATTTTAGTCTTTTATAAAACTATTGCATTTATTTTTTGTGTGTATTGTACTAAAATTATAGCCAAACCATGTGGCTACGATGTAGTTCCTTTACCAGGAATTACTCCAGCATGATTTTCTCCCCATCCAGACCAAAAAGGGCTGGTTGTATTTGTGTGCAATGGTGTTTTCCAAAATATTCACTGGAGAAGAGAGAGAGCTTAGGAGGAGGAAAAGCAAATGGGATCTTGCAGCTCTTTCCCCTGTATGAGTTCCTGACTTGTATCCATGTGCCAGTTGACATAATGTAATTTTATTGCTTAAGACTTACCCAAATATCCTTCTACAGAAAACAAACTCTGGAACTTAACTAACAAGAAACCTGCTTAATGCTGTTCATTCTCTCAGACCACTGAGAGGCTTTGTTTTTTCCGAATAATAAAGATTTAAATATGTTGTTAATTTAAGGATCTAATTGAATACAATGTTGATATGACAGAAAATTGTGCACTTCTGTGACGTGACAAAAAGTGTACTTCTTCCCTTTTCAGCTGAACACTATCTCAGTAGCAGTAATTACATGGACTGCATTTCTTCGCTGACAGGAAGCAATGGCTGTAACCTGAACAGTTTGTTTAAGGGATCTGATCTGCCTGAGCTGTTCAGCAAACTTGGTTTGGGCAAATACACAGATGTATTCCAACAGCAAGAGGTTAGTGCTCCTTTGAAAGACACCTTTCTTTTTAGAAGGTTTTCCAGCAATAGTTGTTCGGTCTCTTGACCAAAGCCACTAAGAAGTCTCATTTTGTGACGGGATTTTCATGAGCTGTTCTTTCAAAGCTGTATCGTATGCCTTTCAAATTCCAGATAGCCAGCCTGGACATGAGTACTATTTTGTCTTGCACCTTTGATTTTTACTTAACAAAGAATTAAACTAGGTGGGTTGGTTGGTTTTGTTTTTTTTTTCATTCAAGGAAGTTTAAACCTTGGCTCCTACTTGTAAACTGGGATGCTGACTAGAATTTGATAACTTCTGGTCAGCTTCATGTATAGGTTGTGTAAATCCAGTCTGCATTCAGTAGTAACGTCTTGTCTCTGCCGAAGCTGGGGTCACATGTATTCATCCCTTGCCTCTTCCCCTGTGTGCCAGCTGACTTCCTTTGATCCATTCCCAGCAGGGGCATATGGTTAGTCAGCTGTGTGAGCTTTCCACCTCCGCACCAGCTAATCTCAGTTTAGTCCAGGTGATAGTATTTCATATCTGTAGAATACTGTATAGGTAGAGTCAACTTGTTTATCTGCAGATAGTAATTCTGGTGACAGATTTAACTGTGTCACAAAAGTACAGTGAGCCCAGCTGCAAGACTTGCAGGCGTAGACACAGAGCCCCTCAGCTTGTCCTGAAAGCACTGTAGTTGTATGTGGGAAGTTGTATGTCACGCTGCTGGAATTGGGTGTACTAGGGAGCAAAACAGTTGTCCGTGTGCATTGTGTCAGTACCTCATGTAGTACAGGGGAAGGGCCACAGTTGGATTTGGCATCTTCCTGTGGTCTGGACCCATATGTCTGCTTTGCATCTTTATCAGCAGTGAGGTCTGCACCAGTTGCTGGTTTGAGATTTGCACCTGCGCGTTTTCTTCTAATAGACCAGACAGAGTGGGTTTTTGCACAGATTGCCATATCATTGAGAGCCGTCTGTGTGTTCATGAAGAACAAACTCCAAGAGGACCTTCCATTCGTGTTGCAGGAGTTGCTCTGGTGTGCCAATACTTAGCTTCAGATGTGCATCTACGAGAGGAAAACTGCACACACCAGGGGCACGTTCAAGTGTCTGCTGTGCTATTCCAAGGGTAGACATGAGGCAAGTTTGTGCCTTCTCCTGTGTGCTAAGTCACCCATGTATGTGTGATCACAGAATCATCCTGAGTCCACAGTCATTGCTGCTGTCCCAGCCCGGGGGCAGCTGGATCTGGAGTGTTTCCTGCCAGCATTTCTTGTCTCTTGCTAATTATGCTGCTTAAGTGTTGTTGGGGAATTTTATACCTGTGCAGTACTGCACAAACGTGCTTAGGAACTAGTTGCTAATGAACTCTTGGATTGCAAAGCACTGGCAGATGTGGGATAGACACCAGCATGGGTTTGCCTGCAACGAGTCTGAAAGTGGCGAGGTCAATCCTCAGTCTGAATGAACAAATTCAGCTGTGCCTCGATTAATTCTGTGTACAGTTCCTCAGGTTTATCTCCTCTACTCCCCTGCATGTTCCATAATACCCATATTATGCAGTCCTTAATGTTTTCCTATTATCTTAGCCACTTTCCTAAAAAGGAGAGATGGCTGTGTTGGTTTCTAACACTAAAGATGTGTTTTGTTTGACAGGTGGGGTTTTGTTTTGGTTTTTCTTACCTTGGTGTTGCTGATTAGGTGTGAGATAAACCAAGCAGTTTGGCCAAAGTGAGAACCAAACAATTTTCCACTATGTTTCTGTGAATTGTATTGGGAGCAAAAAACCCACAAAGTTGCACACCTTTTGGAGTGCTATGAAATACTCAGTGCTTTAACTCAAATGTGTCACCAGTAGTTGAGCAATCATCCTCTGCTAACCTACTATAGTCTGAAGCACTTACCATATCTACAGACATACCTGGCTGTTCCCAAGTACATTGTAGCAATTGTGGTAAATACTCAAAATCTCAAGAGTCACAAATAAATAAGATTAATTGATCTTCTGTGCTTTTCTAAAACTGCTCGGTTTTTAGTTTATATTTCAGAAATGCACAGTAGCAAATTGAGCAACTGTGAAGAAACCATTAGAAAGCAATGACTGCTGTTTACTTGCAAAGAATAGGTAACTGTAAAATGCAGTAGGAAAAAAAAATTGTGAAGCTATTCTGAATGACATTTATGGCTTAATACTTTTGGGGAGAGACTTGTTTTGCATAATCTTCCTATTTCTTTTTACTCTAGATTGATCTGCAGACGTTCCTTACTCTTACTGATCAAGATTTGAAAGAGTTAGGAATTACCACTTTTGGTGCCAGAAGAAAAATGCTGCTTGCAATCTCAGGTAAATAACACAGATTATCACATGTTGATTTTAAGTGTTGTTTGTATTCTTCTCACTTGAGTTGTGTGTTTATAGTTGACAAAGGATCTTGGAAAGACTGAAAAGTAAGAATCTAATCCACAGAGGTCGTATTGGCTTGCCTCTCATCAGAAGGCACTTAAAGCCAGGCTTTATAGCTTTCAGGTTGCCAAATAAGATTTCAGTTGCATAGTCCTGTGCACCCTTGTAAAGTTGGAGCTTGGTAGAAAGTTTGTTTCGCAGCTGACTGTGAACTTTGTTTTATGCCCCAAAACTGTGGGGTTTTGTAGGAAGCTCTTGGATTACAGGCTCTGCAGAGTCTAAATGGCACTACATACTGGTCGGAACTGGCATTTTCAAGCTTGTGGTGACCTGTCTTCCACTTATTGATTAGCAGAGCAATCGCCCTACAGGGAAAAACTGCCTGGCTTTGGGGGGGCTTTGGTTTTGGTTTGGTTTTTTGTTTTGTTTGTGTTTTGTTGTTGGTTTTTTGTTGTGGTTCCCCCCTCCCCCCACCCCCCCAAGGGCAGTTGTTCCTCCAAAATATGTAGGTTTGAAAAGAAACATGTAACTCTTACTTGGAATTTTTCCAACCTGCTTTAATTAAAAGGTTGTCGTGTACCCTACCTGTGGAAAAGATGAAGGCCAAATATAATTTCTTACAATACGTTGTAGTATATAATGCCTAACTAGATTTTTTTTTATAATTGTAATAAATAGCATGAGATTTCATATTACATAGGAGTGCTCTGTCATCATTGTCTAGGCAATGAATCTGTATCAGAGGAAGAGTTTTCTTCAGATGCTTCATTGTAACACTAGATCATTTTTCTCCCAATTGCATCTCTTCTACTGATGCCATTAGTGAATCATTTGAATGAATTTTAAATGGTGGCGTAAAGAGGGAAAAATGCAATGAACTTAGTTTAATAGCAGTCATGAAAATCTATGTAATCTTTCAGTGATTTGTATCTATCATGGAGTTTGTTTACAGGAATAGAAAAGTGGGGAAAGGAAAAACATTTTGGATGAGCAGTAGCTAATGCAAGCTTAGGGTGCATGTTTGAATGAGAGGCTGGCATCTGTTTTTTCTAAAAGTCTTTATTAAAATACTGCTTCATTTTTTTGTTAAAAATAAAGAATTGTTTGTTGAGAAATGATCAAGGTGCTAATAAGCTTTTCTGTCATCTCAGTTTACATTACATGGTTGTACTGCAGCTGTACATTCTGTGTGTGTGTGCGTGCCTTCAGGAAGATTACAGCCTTTGAGTATTAGAACCTTTTTAAAGTGTTTCAGCTATGTCAATTTGATCTAAATCAATGTTGAAAAATATTATCTACTCCACATTGTATCGATGCCAAATAAGAATTGCACCAAATAGATGCCTGCATCCCAAGCAGCCTCCATGAGTCTTAACCTGGCATTCTTACTATCCTGTTGAACAAGTACCTCAAAGACATTCAGTTTGTACTGTTCCATCTAAAATTTTTTTTTGTCTAAATAAAAGTTTTGCTTTTGATTTAGATCAAAATATTAAAATTCATTTCTGATGAGAGATTTTTGTGTGTGTGTGACCTTTATAGAACTGAACAAAAACCGAAGAAAGCTCTTTGACCCATCAAACATACGTGCCTCTTTCCTGGAAGGTGGAGCTAGTGGAAGACTTCCGCGTCAGTATCATTCGGACATTGCTAGTGTCAGCGGTCGCTGGTAGCAGTCAGTTGTGGCTCAAAAAGTCAGCTGTAAAGATGGACATGGCAATCCTGTGGACAGCTTTCACTGCACACCACCCTCAGCACTTTGGGAGTTTGGGTGTCGAGGACCAAAGCATTTTCTCTGCACAATACCGTGCCAAAAAAAACCAGAGAAAACACATTTTGTCTGTCGTCTTTCAAAACACCAAATGTGGGTTACGTTTTACTTGTGTAGATTGGACAGAATTTGCAATAATAATAATATAGGGTTCTTTGTTTAGTATTTTATTACCTATAACTATAATGTATGCACTGAATTTTTACTTTGTTGAATGAAGGAAGAATGAAGAGCTGGGATGCCAGAGAGCATAGATTTTGGTTTTATCAAGATGGATTTTTCTGGTACTGCTTAAAATAATTATTGAGGTCTTTCTGCACTTTACATGTTCTGATTTCTTGTCCTGTGGAAATTTATTTCTCTTTCATTTCCATACCAATTTTTATATTGGCACTAATCAAATTTTTTTCAGGTGTTCCTGCATTAAGTCACATCGCACTATAATGGTACTAGAAACTGGTTCTTACGCAGATTTTTCCCTCTCTCTGTCTCCCCGGTAGTTATCCGAAGACATTGTTCCAAAATCAAGTGGACCAGTCCTATTACGCTCTTATGAAGCGGTCTAATGCTGCTTCCAATAATACTCACTCATTGTAACAGATGCAATGAAAGACCAAAATGGACCTTGCAATATTAACCCTTTGCAGTCATCATATTGAACTGCTGCCTGTTACGCTAAAACTGTTTTTAATGGTTGTCTCAAAGCAAAGGGCTATTTTTAGTACCCTGCCACTAAAGGACACTTATTTATATCAGACTTTTATTTTTAGATTCTATACACCTACAATATGTAACAGATTAAACTGATCTACTGCAGATTTATGGTAGAGAATGAAAGGCATTCATCGAACTAGAGCTTTGGGCTGTCAGTTTGATTAAACAGACAACTAATCTAATTTGACAAGACAGCACTGTTGCCATTTAATAAATGACGCATATTACTTACGTGACTATGCATGCAGCAATTAAGCGACCTACATAAAATAGGTGTAATAGCATCTGTTTTGTTCAATCTAGATTTGTAATTGTCAGCTGCGGAAGTGTTTAAAATTCTAGAGATGAACTATTTCTGAAACAAGTTATGTTCAACAGAAAGAGTCCATATTATAAGTGGCTAGAGCTAACTATTGCATTCTTATACTGTGAAAGTCCAAATAATTTGGCAATATTATTCCTCTGTCTTTACAGATGCCTTGTTATGGGTTTATGAAGGGTTCTGATGTAATGAAGGAATTCATGAAGTGCCTCTTTCTGCAATGCAATATGAAGTTTCCAAGCGTTAATTTCTTGAAAAGCATTCCCATAAGAAATATTGTGAAGTACCTCTACTGTAATGTATTATTTATGTTCAGTGTACAAGCCTTTTGAGATGGACATAAACCACTGTCAAGTGCTCTTAACAGAAGGCATTAGAATACCATTTACAGTAGTTGGTTTTTGTGCAAAAATGGGTGAGAAATAGTTTTGACACTTTCCATGAATAATTCTCTCAAGGTGAGAATACAAAATGACGTATAAAGAAACTTGCACACACAAAGGGAATTTAAAGAAACTATTACTTGAGGGCATAGATGATCAAGCAATAATATAAAGTCTTGTTGCAGCTAGCAAAAAATAACTGCTCAGTACTCATTTGAGCCATATCTACTTAATGGTGTATAGCTGGGTGACTTCCCCTGTACATCAAGTAGCAGTTAGCTTCCTCTGGTTTTAAAATTGTATTACAGATCTGAATGAATAAAACTGCATCTTGAGCGCACACAGTTGTTCACTTCAAAGTTACTGTGCTCAAATGCCAAAAGTCAATATCCACGTATCTATGAGATATTTGTGTGTATGTGTCTTACACGGGCAAGAGCAACTTTGTGGAAATCCTCGTGGAAGCCACAACTTCTGATTCTAAAACTATTTACACTTGCTTGTGCTTACTTCTGAGCATGTAGATAGTTCCATTCACATGGGCTACTTACGTGCTTATAGATAAGCTGTCATTTAAATGTTTGCATTTGCAAGACCAGTGTTTGCAAATCAAATTGTATTCGGTCATGTTAATTTTATAAAATATTTTAATGAAAGAAGTATTCAGGAACACTTTGTACAGGATTTTTTGCAACCCCTTCTTGCTTATTTTGCCTAAATGTAAAAGCATCAAAAAAACTTTACACTCTTAGATTTTTAGTCTTTCATAAGTACATACTATGTATCTAGACAGTACTATACTCAGAAATGGATTTTATTACAGTATTAAGTTGATGTGGTCTTTTGCTGAGCAGTGCTTATATCATCTACACCAAAGAAGAATTTCCCATTAACAACATTCTTTTGCAATAGGGCTTCACACAAAAAAGAACACACTGGAAGAAAAAACTTTCTCACTTATTTTGATTCCACAAAGGGAATATGACAGTACAGTGTACCGTATTGTTAGTGTTGCATTATGCACAAATATTTGACTTGCTACATAAAAATGTTAGTTTTAAATCTGTGCCTTAATAGTGACCAGTTATCTGTAAATATAGAGCAGATACAGATTGTATTTTTGTGGGTTGTGTCCTTTTAGTGATTTTTTTTTTTTAAATAAGATGAAATTAAAACATTGAAAATGGGAATTTTCAAAACTAATCAGTGTTGCATAAAATAAATTTATATAACTCCCTTGTATTCTGATTGGTTAATGAAGTATTTTTTATATAGACCCAGTTCCAGGGATGCTTGCTTGTTAATAAAATATAAAAAGCAGTATTTGACATAATTGTAAGATGTTTCTTTCAGATGCTAATGCTCTGTGTGTTTTACTCTTCTTTTCATATCACATACAGTGTGTTCGTCTGGCTTTTAAATGAGAATGCTTTTTTGAGATACTTCTCCCTAAAAATTAGTATGAAAGGAGTTAAATTATCTCAGATTCAATTCATAGAAGGCTTTATGGTTTGCTTACGTGAGTTTTATTCTTTCTTTGGTCTTCCCATTTTAATGACTATATATGTTTTGGTCTGGTTGGCAGGACAGTTGTATGTGTTCTCTCATGATGGTCATTATACTATCACTTCCAGCATAGAAGTGGGGAAAACCCAATAGGGATTCTTTATTTGGGATGCTGGCCAGTCAGAATCCAGTGAGAGGCATAGCTTTCACACTGAGGTAATATGTATTAATGTTACATCAGTCTTGTCTGTTTGCTTGACATGTAGTGGTACAAGTTTAATATTACTTACCTCACTCCATGCGTTCAGGCATTCCAGCCTAGTATGTTTTATTTGTTAACGATTTTACACACACAGGTCTCCACTTTAATTAAAGTATTCCTGGCTCACTGACCTTTTAAAAATCTGTGAGTTATTTTTCTGAATACCCACTGAGAATTGCAGATGTAGGAACAAGTCTGGGAAGGGAACGGATTGACAAACCCTCTGTTGAAGAAAACTGAAGGGTATGGTGCCAAGTACCAACTCACAAGGCATTGGCATAAACCGAGTGGAAATTGCACAGGCAGGTGGACTTGCAAATTGCACAGCTTTTCTGATGCCTGAGAAATAGTGAAACAAGACAGTTTCCTTTGTGGACCATTTATTTGGGAATATTGCTTCCAACGGACCACCATGTGGCTTCAGTCAGCAAAGCAGTAAAGATGGTGTGGGAAAGAGGAGGAACAGTGATGGAGCGTCAGAGCTAGATGGCCACTCTCCTTGCGGTGCGAGCAGTGTTCCCAGCAGCTGGCATGGCACAGCACAAACAGGATTGCTTCCTGAACACAGAGGTTTCATTGTCTGGGTGCTCATCACCTCACTCTGCTACCAGTCAGAAGAGCAAAACTGGTGATTTCCAGTCTGAAGATGTCTACTAAGAAATGTTGCCAATACACAAGACAAAACAGATGCATTCTCCAAGCTGTGTAAAGGTTTCAAGTGAGACATCTGTCCTTACTCTTTGACCCCACTCCAATCAAACACTTGGTGGAGGAGACTTGCTTTTCCAAAGCCCTGGAAAACATGATTACAAAAGGTATATGAGTGCTGTTGCAGGCTAGTCAGGAAAGGTGTGGTAGGCATGGGTATTTAGAAATTTGTGCTTGTACTGTGAAGTAAGCTAAGAAGTATTTGATTCCAGACAAGTCTGGACACTGCTGGACCTACCTTTTATCCCTGAAGAACCAACTTGCTTTGTGTCACAGACATCTGAGTGAAAGAACGACTTGGCTTTTATTTGGAGTTGCTGCAAAGTTCTTGAGGTTTTGAGAAGATGGAAAAGCAAATGGACTTCTAGAAAATCTTGCAGTATGCATGATCGGTGTCTACAATATTTTTGACAGCTGCTCTGAAAGTGGAGAATTGTAAGGACATGCAGCAGGCAGCTGCAGAGAAAGTGTTTATAGAATGTTTGAAACGGTTAAAAGATAAATGAGCTCTTATTTTGAATTAGGGGTAGTTGTGAGTTTAGAATATGTTATAACCTGAAAAGCACACAATAAACTTGTGCTTTTGGTATAAAAATCCTTTATTTTTCTTTTGGCTTAAGATACTGTCTGGGATATTTCTGTATCTGAAAACTAAATCCAGAAATTACAAGAGACTTGTCAGATGATGATTTGCTATTGTATTAAGGAAAATTTGGGATTTACATGTTTCCTGTGCTACAGGTGTGCAGAAGTTTTTTTTTAGTGTTACTAATTTTAATATTTTACATGATTTTGTGAATCAACAAAGCAAATTTTATAAATCACAATAAAGTAGTAGAACAGTCATATTTGCCAATTTTGAATATTGTCACAGCTATTAGGAGGAGCTAATGGTTAATTGTTTTTTCTTCTCACTTCGAAGAAAGTATGCTATTAAAGAACAGACTCAAATGTTGACAAACTACTTACTGAATAAGGTTCAATAGCTAAACAATGATAAGGAAAAAGCAAAAACAATTAACTTGTAACTTCTCATCAAAAAGCAAGTTTTCAGCCTTGAATGAAAAAAAAATTGTCACAAAGTCTCAAGTTAGTTTTTTGTTTGTTTTTTGGATTTGGTTGGGTTGGGTTTTTTTTTTTAGTCCAGAAAATACTTTCTGAAATATTTGGAATTATATATATTTACAGTGTATTGTTTTGTTATTCCCAGTACTCTTTAGAATATCTTGAGTTATAATTGAGAAGTATTCTTTGAAATTGTTTTGACATTGAATTGAATCAGAGTAAATAGAAATTATGTTGGGAAATGAAGATACTTGGTTGTGAAGATGCAGACCCTTACGCGCTAGTCAAAGCATCATCAAGTGTCAAGTTTCTCCACTCTTCTAAGGAGTGAGATTTGGGCAATATTTGCGCTACTGAGAAATGCAGAATGATTCCAGATGTTTGACAAAAATATGAAGAAAGATGTATACATTGTGATGGCAATTACCTAGCTCGTGCCAAAGCTATGTTGCAACTTCATGGAAACCAACAGATGGAAAAAGCAAAACATAATATAAGAAAAAGAACCAATTTTACAATGAAGTAAAAATTTGTTGCTTCTAACAGTGGATGATGAATGTTGTAAAAAATAATGTTGCCACTAATGTAATAACCCTAGGACCATGAATTAATGCACATGTTGTTAAACTATTTTGCTATGATAAAAATCACAGTTTGTCATCTATGAAGGACAGAAGATTTGAAGAGGCCTGAAATGCACAGGGCACAAGGTTATGGTTCCCAAAGTTAAAACCATCCACGGAAAATGCAATTTTATGCTGTATATGAATCATATATAAGTGGAAAAGATGTGAGATTTTTTGGGGAAATGTAACATGAGAGACCTTCAGTAGACAGTAAATCTTCCTGTATGTTACATATGAATATACTTAGGGAAAAGGAAGATGGAACCCAAGAATGAATCCGTTTTAAAGCAAAAGAAAGTTAAAGTTCAGATACAACAAAATATTTACCACCTTTTCC
>NW_009626189.1:0-1153 GCF_000690535.1 Cariama cristata | reverse complement strand
CAGGAATGTTTCCCCCAGGCAGGAGAACAGTTTTTGCTTTCTCAAGAGCAAGCCTCTATTTTCATGGCGAAGCTCACCTCAGTGTGTAGTTGCTATTGCATGGTACCAAAAAGATCCTTACTCTGAAATAGCTTGAATGCAGCATCGGATGCTTAGCAATGACTGTTCAGTACTAAAAATGCTGATTCTTTTGGTACCGAAAGGTATTTATGTAGTCCAGCGTCTAGAAATGAGTACAAGCAAAGCTAACATAGTAAGTGAGGTTAATTGCTGACAGATTTGAATCTTACTTGGAAACTGGATAGGAGACAACTGTAACTAATCCCTGTTGGCCAAGAGATACTTTTGTGCAGCTATATTAAAATTATCTTTGTCCCAGCAGTGTTTCTTCTTGCACCAAACAGTGACAATAGCCAGCAAGCTGGAACATTGAAAGCATCTGTCATGTAAGAAGACTCTTCCTGAGCATGCCTCCAACACTGGTTTATCTTCCATCTTCAGTGAAAGTGGTTGCAGATGCTTCACTGTTGACTCAATGCTTTCTTTCCATTATGCTTTTGGACTCCAAATGCTAGAAAGGGCTAACTTTTAAATTTTACATGCAGTTTCATGAGCTTTTTGCTTCCCCAAGCACAGCGTTCACTTCTTTTCCTAGGAGTGATTAATGTGGAGAGTATCCAGAACTGCTAATGTGGATGAGAGCTTTGAAGGATTTTTTTTTTTTTGAAGGGATTTAAGAGTCATGACTGAAGACTGGAAATAACACTTCTGGCACTGCTGCCTTTCTTGGCTGCTGATGGTGTCTGCTCACCTTTCCTAGATCTTGGCTTTCCCATAATTGGCTCATGTTTCTGCTTTCTTCTGGTGAGCAGTCAAGTTCCAAACAAGTACTGTTGGGAAGTTTTGAAGCATTTTAAATTTTCAGGCAGATGTGTGTTTCCTTTGCTTTTTGAGTTAGACTGTGGTGAGTTGACCTTGGCTGGATGCCAGGTGCCCACCAAAGCTGCTCTATCATTCCCTTCCTCAGCTGGCTAGGGGGAGAAAAAAAAAATTACAAAAGGCTCATGGATCAAAATAAGGATAGGGAGAGATCACTCACCAGTTACCATCAAGGGCAAAACAGTCTCCAGTTGAGGAAATCAGTTTAATTTAT
>NW_009626188.1:374-734 GCF_000690535.1 Cariama cristata | reverse complement strand
AGCTGAGGACGAGGAGCGGAGGATGAGGAGGAGGAGGGCGACGAGGCCCAGAGGACGAGGACCGGAGGACGAGGAAGGTGACGAGGACCTGAGGATGAGGATGGGGCGTGAAGGACGAAGAGCAGGAGCTGAGGACCTGGAGATGATGACGACCAGAGGACAAGGCCCAGAGGATGAGGATGAGGCGCGAAGGATGAAGACCTGAGGATGAGGAGGGTGATGAGGACCTGAGGACGAGGATGGGGTGTGAAGGACGAGGACCTGAGGATGAGGATGAGGAGGGTGATGAGGCCCAGAGGATGTAGGAGCTGAGGATGAGGAGGAAGACATGAGGATGAGGAGGGGGATGGGGGCAGGAGG
>NW_009626188.1:0-292 GCF_000690535.1 Cariama cristata | reverse complement strand
GTAGCTGAGGATGAGGAAGATGATGAAGATGAGGATGAGGAGGGTGATGAGGACCAGAGGATGTAGGAGCTGAGGATGAGGAAGATGATGAAGATGAGGATGAGGAGGGTGATCAGGACCAGAGGATGTAGGAGCTGAGGATGAGGAAGATGATGAAGATGAGGATGAGGAAGATGATGAGGCCCAGAGGAGGAGGACCCAGGAACGAGGCCAAAGACCCGAGGAGGTGGAGGACGAGAGGACGAAGGCCTGAGGAGGAGGATGAGGATGAGGAGGAGGAGGAGGATGAGGA
>NW_009626187.1:13144-15474 GCF_000690535.1 Cariama cristata | reverse complement strand
GGAGAGAGTGAAAGTGTTTGGTTTTAGCTGAGCCCCAGGGAATGGGAGACAATGTGTTTTCTTAAGTGTTTTTTAATTGTCTTTTTTTTTTTTTTCCCCCCTCAATACCCAAATCAGGCATCAGAAGTTGGTGTTAATTGGCAAGAAATTAAATTAAGCAAAAATTCCCCAAGTTGAGACTGTTTTGCCTGCAGCACACTTGCCATGGAGCATGTGCTGGGCTGTTGCTCTGTCCTCTGCCCCACACAACTCTCAGTCTGAAGACCTTAGGCTGTCAGCTCAGGCACACAGGGAGCGAGCGGGTTGTTACCCCTCTATTAACCTGTTTGCTCCTTTGGTTCACAGTTTGGAACGTTCTTGGGCTCCTGGGTTTGCCCATGTAGATCAGATCAGAAGGTAACGATTAAGGTTGTAACGTCTGACAGGAGTTTCTGTACATAATCATGCCTTCTAAAGCTGATCACGCCTGGTAGCGTTTACCTCTTTGGTGTAACCATCACTCTGTGTGCTGTTGGTAGTGAAGAGGATTGGGTCCAACTACCAACACTCCTCACCCCATCTCCTTCAGTAACCCCATCCAAACACCAGTGCAGGAACCAAGTCTGCGTTATATCATTCTTTCTTGCAAAGAGGGAAACCAAGAGTTTAAGATAAACTTGGGATGGGAAAACAGCAAAATAAGAACTCAGGGTGACTGCGTTTGTATGTTAACAATCCTCATTGAGACATTTCTCCACTCTCCTTTTCTTGGAGGGGAAATTTTATTCCCTGATGGACAGCCTGGAAGATGATGATACTCCCCTTGCAGAATGATTGCAAGGTAGACAATGACAGTTCAAACCCTTGCCTTGCTCTGCCAGTCTCTTGACAACACTAATGGGACTGCCAAGAGGGTAGAAGAGTGTTATTTTCTTTCCACGGTCCATTCAGAGCCAGTCTTCCTGCAGAGACAGCCCCGGAGTCCTAGTTAAGCTCTAGTGGTTGTGATGACTATGGTGTGGCTGCTTGTCCTTTATCTTCAGACCTACCTGCCTCACTCCCATCTGTATCGTTCAGTGGTAATTACAATCCTGTGACCTGTTAGGCTCTTGGGAGAAAAAAAGACCCATTCCTTCCAACAAGATAGGGGTCACACAGCACTCAAATCATGTTTGTGTATGGGATCATTCAGGGAAACAGAGCTGTAGGTGAGGCTCAGAGGTATCACACATAGAAACCAGGTGGCAAAACCAGGAAGGCAGAGAAGCCTTTGCAATGCCCTCTTCTTGGAAGAAATGCTGAGAGAATCACTGGGTGCCACTTAGGTCTTGAACTGAACCAAGTCTGTATTTTTTTTAATAGACATAGTGTAAGGAGGAGAAATTAAAATTGTGCGTCCAGTCCTGATCTTGGTTATTGGGTACAAGTTGCTGTGGAGAGGAGACTGAAAACCACTGTGATCCCACCTGCAGATAAGTCAGACTGAAATACTCGTCCGGAGAGGAAAATGTTTCCTGAACCCACTTTCCTTGATCCCTTTCTGCAAAATTTTAAAATTTCTCTTACTGCATTTTTCTGATATACTCTTTCTTTCTTCCTGCATATTTAAGTTTACTTCCTATCTCCCACCTGCAGCTGAGCGGCTGCACTTCTGCCAAGATCGCACATAAAACAGAATTAGGAAAGGAGAGATCAGCTAATAAGCAGTTGCTGTTCATTATGGGAAATTACAGCTTTCGTGTCTTCATAGAGTAAACGCCTGCCAGCTCCAAACCAGAGACCTGTTGCGTCTAAATACCTTGCTTAAGTGGGTGGATAGGCTTGAATGTGCTCCGAATCATTCCTCTTTTTAGCAGAAATGGCTGCTGCTGTCCTCGGTGTCTGGGGACAGACAGAAGCGGCAGGGGGAAGGTGGACAGGACATTCTCTCCTCTGCTCTCTTTCCTTCCCCTGAGACCCGCAGTACCCGGTCATTGGACTTCGTATGGCACCACCAAGAAGTGGCTTTCTCTAAACCACCACAACATATTCACCAGCAAACAGCAAACACCCTGAGGTCTGTCCTCATGCAGGACCAAAATGTTGAGCTAAATTTTCATTGCAGAAGGTGGCCATTGAATTAAAGACAGTGGGCAAGTGTGGGGTGATGCACTGCCTTTCTAAGGCTGAATGTTCATGCTGCTCATAATTGCTCTTGCAAATGCATTCCTGTCCCCAGGCCTCAGTTTGTGTTACAAGGGATGGTTGTGTTACGCTTGGTTTGTGTTACAAAGGGTGTCCCCTTTTACAACCGTGGGAAATGGAGGCAAGAGGCACATGAAGCAACCTGAGAACAATAGATTAGGGAGGAA
>NW_009626187.1:0-13113 GCF_000690535.1 Cariama cristata | reverse complement strand
AAAGGTTGATGAAACGCAGGCGTCCCCCCCTATGTCCAGATACGAGAAGGGCTTTGCCATCCCTGCCTCTTTCATTTGTTACCAGCATATTGTGTTCCTGCAAGTGAGTCCTAGTTCAGAAGAATCATCCATCTAAAGACCCTCGCCTCTTCTGGGGCCTCCCAGGCCCACTCTCCATCCGAATTCAGCAGTTATACTCCGGCAGGCCAAGACGGTGCTTTCCATAGACCTGTTCAAAGTGAGGACGGCAGGAGTGCTGGCATGGGTGGGTGCCCCATGAGTATTTGAGGTCTAAGGTTTATTGAGGCCATGTGTGCCTTGTGTCCTGTGCCACTGCATCTGAAAGGAGGGCAATATTCAATTTATATGGTCAAACTTGCCTTATTTGCAATGTCTACGCTCTGTCGCAGTTTACATCAAGCTGCTCTGTAAGAGAGAGATGGAAGCTCTCACCTTGTGAGGGCGTTTTTTTCTGCCTTCTTATAACAAAAGAGCTTTTGAATGTCAGAGCTTTTGAGCGTCTCTTGTAAGAATTTCATAAGCAGAGCGATGTTGTTGGCCCATTTTACAAAGATGACACCCGTGGAGAGCTGGGGAAAATTACTGTTTTGGGTGTTTGGATGACACATCTAGCACAAAACCTCTCTGCTTTTCCACTCCTGCTCAGGGATTTTTGCCAAATCACGTTTTGGGGCTTCTCAGAGTGCCGATTTTATAGAAGATATGTGAGGGGACCCACTGGGGAGGAGTGAGTACCAGTGCTGTAGATACTCACTAGGGAACAACAGGACATAGAGTACAAATTAGGTAACTCCAAAGTTTGTATAACCTAGATCAGCAAGGGAGCAAAATCCCAAGAGCTCCAAAGCACACAGATCAAATCTGGGGAGGGCTGGACACCGAGGCCACAATTTCTCCCCAACTATAGAGTATCACCCCCACAGCAGAGACGGCTGCAGGACACGGATCCAAGCACGGTATGTGATCATTCACATCTAGCGAGGCATCCCAGCCTGGACAGACGCCCTGAGTGCCTGGCTTCCCACATACGGCAAGGACACAATGATCGCAGCTCTTGGCCAGTGTCTTCTGTCCACACACTGGAGCAGAAATAAACAGAACATTGTCAAAAACAAAGACCCAAGTGGTGTTGGGAAACATCAGTTGGCTCTTAAATAATGTAAACCAGCCCAGCATCCCCAGGATGCTTGCCTGTGTGTTTTGGAGCTTGCACAGTATTTGAGAGAGAGCAGACAGTATGCTAGGAGGTGTAGCTGTTGCTATGGCTCCCTAATTACCTTCTGCGAGCTTGCCATAGAGAAAAGCCCAGAGCTGTCTGTAGAAACAATAGCACTTCAACTTTGTTTACATGGACTTTTCCGTTTTTAACTAAAACTTTACATGAGCCAGAAAATGAGCCTTCAGCCCATTGCAGAGCAGGGAGGATTTTATCAGCGCAGAAACGAAACAAATATTTCAGGATTTGTTTCTCTATTTCCTATTGCACTGAAAAAACAGTGTTTTGGGAGGCAGGGTGGGTTGCTTGTTTGGCTAGCTAGTGAGTTGTTTGTTTTATGGATTTTATTTTTGTTCCTCGTGAGAGACCAGAAAAGTTGAGTTGCATCGGGGAAGGGACAGTAAGAGTTTGGGTGCTCAGCAGAGATGGTCCCTGCTGCAAGGCTCAGTTATAGAAACGGAAAAGCTCCAACAGAAGTGCATCGGCAAGGTCATACATCCAGAGTAGGTGACAGGCTGGCAGCAAGTGCATTTTCCTGGACCACAGAAGGTACAGGTTCCAGTGCAGACATTGAAGAGGTCCTAGGGACCCCTCAGCCTTTTGACCTCAGTCATAGCCAAAAAGAAAACAGCCTGGTCTTCGATTGTGGGGCAGTCAGGCCCTGTATACTATTTCTGGACAAAATGAAAGAGGTACTGTAGGTCTAAGAAATTTTTGCTTACAGAAAAATCAGGTTTGAACAAACCCATATTTCCAAACAAGAATCTACTTGGCAGAACCATGGCTTTTCGCAACACCATCCGTTGCTTTAGAGCTTCCTACGAGGGCAGGGGATGTACAGATCACAGGCAATATAAAAGCTGCTTATAGTCCTGACATTGCAGAGTGGCTTTTTTGGTGGAAATAACTTACATTTACTACACTAAAAATCCTTTTGTATTGCAGATGGGGCATAAACAGTTGTAGCACTTAGAAGAGAGAGCCAGCTCCCATCAACAGTCTCTTGGTAATGGGTGGGTTCATTGTGCAGGTCATTAGGTAGGACGGGAATTGAAGATGCCACTTGGGACTAGATGGCTGTGGTATTTTACAAAAGTCATCTTGGGATCACTAAGCGCCTCATCACCATAGAGGCTGCCTCCCCACATCACTGTACCCTTCCATGGGTTGACAAACCGAGGTCCTAAGAATCGCCTTTCCAAAACCTGGCTCTCTAAAAGGTTGGCACCAGGAGAAGACAGTTACACAGTCTCCCTTGACTTCCACACCCACCCACCTCAAGAGTGGCATGGGTGACCTTCTGAAAGTACGGAGATTGCACAGCAAGGTGACTTTCTCCAAGTACATGTAGATATTTACAGTGCAGGCCTCTCTGATGCAGATCTGGTTGGTAGAGTCAGTGCTGCCCGGGGTGCATTTTATCTTGTCTTGAAGTAGATGTCTACACCGGTTAGAAGAATTGCTCCTCACAGTGCCTGTCTCTCTTCACTGACTTTGAAAGGAGTCTATAGAGTCTGTTTCAGCTGCAGCAGGACACTTTGCTGACTTCTGTCTGAGATGAATCCCATCCTGAAGTGTGACCTTTAATTTTTTCAGTATCTAAAGTGACTATGCATCCTAGTGATGAGGCAAACGTGGAAAATCCACTATTTGACCTCATTAATTGACCTCAGCAATACCACTGACTCTGGAAAATTTGAGGGACGTAGACAGGCTTCAGCTTTTTGAGAAAAGTCGGATGAGGGTGGCCACAGAGTTAGTAATGGGCTAGGAATTAAGAACTGTTTCCCACAGAGTATCACCTCCAACAGCTTGGTACAAAAGGAAATTCAGAAAAAGAGAAAAACATTGCCGTTACAATGATATACATAACTTTTCACAACACTGTCAGAAAGACAGAGAATGCCATACTCGCTTTTTGGCATCAATAATGTAATAATTTATTAATTCTGCAGCAGCAGAAGTTAATTGGCTGGGGATAAATTATGAACGTAGCAGAAGGCAGGGGAGGTCTGTATTCCTCTTGCTCACAATATTAATACATAGTCAGATTAAAGCAATTTCCATCTGATTCATGGCTCCTGCTTTTCTCTAAAGGCAAGTGAGGTGGACAAGAATTGTCCGTTTCTGTTTTCAAGTCTCAAGTATTTCCATCAAATTTGCACTTGTTCTCTGTCCGAATGAAGAGAGGACAGTTTCTGCTGCCACCTAAACCCATCCATAGGTGGTCAGAAAAGCAGGAAATCCACTCAGCAATTGTGCCGTTGTGAAAACTTGCTATAATGTTTTAGCTTAGTTGTTCTGTTTTTATCAAAGGATAAATAATAGGAAAATTTCTCGTGTTAGCTTTTATATAACCTAGGTTTCAAAAAAAAGAAAAAAAAGGAGAAAAAAAACTTGAAACAAATCAAGCTGATTTAATGACTGCTAGTGAATGAAAGAGTACTGGTGCTATTTTACACTGTGTGCTGGCATTGAAATGCTAAGTAACCTGCAGACAAGCGACACTTCCAAGATGCCCTACTAAGAGAGGTCATTAACCCTTTTCAGAAAGAAAAGGAGCAATTCAGTTTGCAAACAAGCTGGAAAAGTTGGAAAGCAGAAGACCAAGGAGATCAGAGGGGAAGCCAACAAACAACTGCAGAGTCCCCTCTGCTGAAAGAAATGCATCATATGGAGAGGGACCTTCTTTAAAATGGGGCAAAGGTGACAGCAGAAGAGAAAGGTTGGGTTTTCAACGTTGGAAAAATGACAAGTTATTCAGGCTTCCCAGAATAATCCACGGCTTCTAGAGCAGTGGAGGAAGATGTGAGGCAGATGGAAGCAGATGTGAGGGTATCAGGGACTGCTGATGATTCAGCTAGGTCAATGGTCCTTTTCACCTGGGTTTGATACGAATGCATTCATTTTGCTCATTATTTGAGAGATATTATGGACGTATTGCCATGGTTTAGGTGGCCCTGACTTAGAGAGCGTGGCAATGTCTCCCTCTAGTAGCTGCTCCTGGCAATGAAAATTGTCTCCAACTTGCTGTTTTCAATTAAGTGAATTTTCCATTTCCCCATAAATAGAGAACATGACTTTCATCCTGAGGATATTTGGTTTGATTCATACTGTCTATACATCTCCTGTATGGCTCACTGCGCTAATGTATCTCTGACTGCCGTGCATAATAATGCATAGCAGTAGTCCTGGCCACTGAAGGAAAAAATGTACATTGTGGGAGAGCAGCGAGGATCCAGCTCCATCCGTCCTGAGCTTACTGTTATCATTTACATAAGTAAACACGAGAACAAGGGAACTGTGAGTCATTCCACTGATTCAGAAGCATTTTACAACCCGCCTGCATAAATGGAAGTGCCCTGAAAGAGCATCAGACAACAGAAGGCCTACCAACCAGCCCACCAGCTATACGAATGCGTATCTCAGGTTTTCTCTCCATGTACTTTTTGTAATACTTCACCCCAATTTCCTTGTCATAGCTCTGCAATGACTGGGTGCTCAAAAGCCAGTCATTTTTTCCCCTCAATGACACCAATTGTTCTAATAGAAGCTATTACCTCTCCCTGCAAACCTTGTCTCCGTGGAATCCTCAGACCATCATGGTCAAAGCACCAGTACCATTTTCCCCTCTTGCACATCCGTCTCATTAGCACTCCTCCATCGTTCGGGTGCCTCACCACATTGTCCTCCAGGAGACTTCCAACAGCCCTTATCTGCCGACCTGTCTGCCCTCACTTTCTGCGGGCTCATACCGTGTATCATTCCCTGTCACATTTCTCTCCTCAACAGCCCGTGAAAAGAGTCAGATGTATGACCTTTTTTACAATACTGCTTGCAAGAGTCCGCTCCCATACCTGCAGTCTCTAACTTTTCCCTCTGTACACCCCCAACCTTCCCTCCCGGACTTCACAAGGTCCCTTGGTGGCCTGTGACATGCCCAGAGGTAAGTGAGCTGGCTGCCATCTCTACACCAAGGAGACCCAGGTGTGGCAATATTTCTTTGGTTTGGCACTTTTCTTTCATCTCATACCAGCAAAGAATGTGTTTTTAGACATGAGATCCAAGGTCCAACTACTGACACAAACAGAGGAGTTGCCGCAATCAAATTCATGCTCACCCCACGAGTTTGTTTTATTTTCTTCTAAAACCAGGAATCAGAGCACTCTCTGTTCCTCTGCAGAATTGTAAATTGAAACTAAAGGGTAGATTGAAAAGGAGCCACTTGTACCATATAACCAGTGACCTTCCCAAAGAACTTTAATGCCTGAAACATCCTGAAATTTGTTTTGAATCAATTCGATATCACCTCAGCACAAGGCAATCTCTATATCTGAAAAAGGCTGCGAGGAGGAACAAGCTTGTCTAAGCCAGACTGGCAGTGTTGCAGGTAGGATTTGGATTACAGGAGTGTAGATACCACTTCTCCTTAATGGGATTGATTAAAAGCTTCAAATGTATTATCCTTTACATGGGGTCACTTTTATCTAGGGGTATGCATTTTATTTTTTTTCCCCTCACAGGTGCGGGTTCATCACTTCAGCGATGCTAATGGATCTCACAGGGTCTTGCTGGCAACAGGGCCACAGAAAGTTACCCAAATCCTTTTACCCTCAAGTCAAGTTGGAAATGGCTGTGTCCAGAATAATAGAGTGCATGTATCAGAAAGTGCCCCCATCTAAAGAGAGTCTTGCAGTGCTTTGGAGGGAATCCTGTGCTGAAAAGGCCCACGGTGATTTAGTCACTTACTCTTTGCACTGCGGATTTTTTACCGGTAAAACTGGACAACTCCCTTTTTTCCTGACCCTGTTTTCCTCTTAGCCATTTGCACTCTTCACGACAGGCATCAGCTCTTGCAAGCGATTGAAATCGTACCTGATGCAGATCTGGGGCTTTCCAGCATCTCCGCCCTCCAAGAGCAAGCAGGACCTGCACTTTTCGAAGTTTTACAGCACGGGCTCATGCTTGGGTGCAATTTCTCAGGCCTGACACCACTCTTGCCCAGTGCCCTGAATGGAAACTCTGGCAGTCATCCTGATGCCCAGATTAACTTTCCAGTACGTAGCCAGCAACAGGGGTTTCCATAGGGCTGTACCAAGTGGCTGCAAAGTGCCATGATGTTCCTGAACCCTACAGTTGCTTCCCAGGAGTTGGTGGGTCCCCAAGGAGGAGCACTGGAGAGAAAGCAAGAAGTTGCGGTAGCAGGGCGGTGCGTTCTTGCTGTTTCTCCCATCCCTGGACCATGGGATGGGAGCCATGGTGTCAGCCACGGGTGTTCTGCTCCTGCTGCCGCTCTGCAGTGGAGCTGTTCCCGTTCTGATACTGGGATCATCCCACAGCTGCTTCGTTTCTGAGAAGATAAAGTATATCCCTGGTAGGCCAGGGAGAAACTGATGCTTTGCAGCTGAGCCCACTGGCTTGTCAAAGAAACCTCAGCAAAATAAAAAAGGAGGCAGAAGTACAAAAGGGTAGGGATCGTGAGGCATGCCAGCCTGGGAGCACACGGCAGCCGGTGCTGCCCAGCGCTGACACCAGTGAAATGAGCTGAGGGCCTGAGGTGACCAGGGGTCTTGCAGGTGGGCACTGCCCCGTGTCCCAGGTGTCACTTATCCCCGTTGCTGGGGACCCAGCACCATCTGCAGGCTCCGACCATTACTGTAGGAGAGGCCCATGGCGGCGAAACGGCTGTGCTGAGAGCCTGAGCTGCCATCTGAAGTGAACCCACCTCCCCTTTGGTGCTGACAAGGTTTTGGTTTGTGCTTGTTAGCAGAAGCATCGTGCTACAACAGCCCAGGAGCCTGGACACCTTCTCCTGCCCTTAGCTTGGGCTTGGGGCTCAGGGGGCCGGCAGTGCCTGCGGCAAAGTTGCTCTGATGCTGGACTCCCAGCTCGATACCTGCTGAGTTACGCTGGCTGTGACAAGAATTAGAAAATTTGGAACTGGTTCTTACTGGTCCCAGCTGTGCAGCTGTGCTCTGTGAGGAATTAATGGCTGTATTGGCTGTCTGAATTCCTGGGAATGACTGATCCCTGATGCCAGCCACCCGTCACCAAGAGGAGCATCACTGGAAACCCAGCTGAGACCCAGCTCCTAGAATTTTCCTCTGCAAAGACAACCTCATTTTATCCATTTCGCTGCAGTAAACTGAAGCTGGTTTTCCTCCTCTGCCAGGGAACATTAGGAGATCTTTCATTTCTGACCTTGCCCGTGCCTAGATGATTTGCTCTTCTCTTGTATCTCCCGACAGCTTCCTCTTTGTGAGTCTGCTTCTGCCCTAGGCTGCATTCTCCCCTCAGGCATCTCAGCACGTTGGTGGTGAGAGGTGATGGGTTAGGAATCACTGATGATTAAACAGATCAGCACGGGCACTTCTCTTGCCTTGGCCTTACCCTAGATACCCCGATAGCTATCACTCTCGTGAGCCAGGCATCCTCCATTCGCAGTCAGGCCTGAACTCGGGGTGATGGATCTCTCCTCCAGGCAGCTAAATGAAGTCCTCCATTAGCTGCCAGAGCCCTGGCAGTGGTAGCACTGTCAAATTGAGCACGTGGTACCTGAGGCTGCCCTACCAAATAGACTTCACAAGCAGCTGGGCAGGCCTGCCCTTGGGCTTAGACGATGCTCTCCAGAATGGATGATGGCGGGCGGTGTAGATGGGAGGCGGGGAATTTGATTAATAAAAGAAACGATTCTTACTCCCCCGCTCTCCTCTCATTACTGGCATTTGAAAGCTGGGATTCACATTTCTTCTAAGCTCTGGTGTTGTGTACAGATGTGAAGCTGTGTCTCTTGGGAGTGCTTCCACCAGCAGAATTCAGATGGGAGGAAATGGGCTGGCGACACCCAGCAGACAATAATCCATTGGAAAGTATCCTCTGCAGATGTGCTTCCTCTTCATCAGCACTTACTGTTATCAATAAGATTCCTTCCCTTCTGCCCCACGCTAAAAAGGGGTTGATATTTTTTATTTTTTATTATTTTTTTTTCCCCCAGGCAGTTGAAACAAATGAGTAAAAAAAAAGAAAAAAAAAGTATCCGTTCTGGGTGGGACTGACTCCCTTGCAGAGGAGGTGAATGAGACTTCTGGGTCACACTAGTCCCACCAAAGCGTAGACGTTAGCTTTGCTAGGCAACATCTGTAGATCAATGTGGTCCTCAGGTTTTAACTGTGACATGCCCTGTGCTGGCTTTCACCCCCTAAATAGAAGTGTAGAGCATTTTTTTCTTTCAGAAACTTCTGGGTAGGCTTCAGAGCTCCCCTGAAGGTTACGGTAGCCTTGTGGCGTGTTCCTTTCTAGCAAGGCAGGTCTATGGCAGATCTGTCGTCTTTCTGCCGTGTGGCTCCATTACCACCCAGCCACGTTCGATCAGTCAGGTTCTTTGGACACAGCATCTTTCCCTGTCCTGTCAGAGCACCCAGTTCATTGACCCCTGGACTCGGTTGGGTCCTGAGTGGCTGACCCACCAGTGTAGGTGTTCAGCCCTCTAGAGATGACCTCGTACTCACAGCTGGGACCAGGGGTTTTATTGTAAGCTCTACCCATCGGTGATGCTGTTGAGCCTTGTGATTACTTATGCTTCTTCATCTTCCAGGTGTGAGAAAGGGATGGTGCAATGGTGGGGCATGGGAAATACTTTGGGACCTACTGCAGAGCAGTTGCCAAAGGAGAGCTGGCGCCGGTGGAGATGGTGCTGTTTGATGCTGTGGCGTGATGGAGTGAAACTGTGAAGGAATGTGGGGAAGTGCAGATAATCAGCATTCCAGAGGTCCTGCAGCACGAGACCTTAATTTAATAGAAATTCACAGTGCTAATCTTTGTAAACAGCTGTTCTTTAGGGGCTGTAGGAAACCTTCACCCCGACCGAGCTGTGAGCAGGCTGAGTGCCAGGAGGGGTGAGAGGCAGAGACCGTGGAGAAGTTTGGGCCATCACAGAGCTCCTCAGGAAACCAACACCTTTGCTGCAGTAAGTCACGCAGGAAAACCTCTGGTTAGAAGTGTTTCAAGTGAGGGGGATTATTTTGTTATACTATATTTCGTTTTTTTAAGTGGGAGGAACATGAAACTTTGGAAAAAACCAACCAAAACAACCAAAAAAACCCCCAAATGAAAACAGTTGGTTGTGTTTCAACACATTGAAATGATGCTGTTTGTTTCTTTTCAGCCTAATCTGTGAATCTTGATTTTTTTTTTTAAGCAAAAAACAATTTTCTGTGCTAATGTTTTGGTGTGTGGCCTTCCTCCCCACTGTCTTGCATTTACTGTACTTTTGTCTGCAAAAAGGCCTACTTTTCCAGTTCCAAAATCCCAAACAAAACATAATGTTACATTAATTTGGATCCAGAGTTATTTTCTGATTATTCTTTTTGGAAAGTCTTTTTTCTTTTGTAGTAGAGTTCAAATATTTTTGGGGGAAAACAATGACCCAAATTCATGTTTAGCAAGGAGATTTTTTAACTAAATACTTCATTGAAGAAATGAGTCCAGTGTGTTTTTATTTCACTGCATCTAATTTAATGTATTAAACCTTCTGAGCAGTGGCTTTCGTTTAAATGACCCTTTGTCTTTATTTGATTCAGGGAGGGTTAGTGGAAAAAAAATCAGATGCTTTTTTTGAGGGAACAACTGCAGGAAAAGGTTTCTTTCTTGAGCAGAATGAAAATGATAATTTGAATGCTTTCTCCCACTCTGAGGGTTCTGGAAAAGCTTGGGGAAAAAAAAAAAAACAAAACCGAAAGAGAAAAGGAGCTAACCTCAAACAGTTGTTTCTGTTTGAAATGGTTTGATTTGGTTTGGTTTGGTTTGGTTTGGTTTGGTTTGGTTTGGTTCCCCCCTGAAACAATACCAAGCCTGTGGCTGCCTAGACTATTGGGGCAGTCCTCATATTTACAACATCTCAGGACTGTCTCTGACTTTTGGGAGCTCCAGGAATTGGGGAAGGCCATGGGGATTCCCCATGAAGACATCTGGGAGGTCCTGGAGGGGAGCGAAGGGACACCCTTGCTCCAGCTCAGAGATGCTGGGGGTGCTGGCCCCGTTGCATTCCCTTGGGTACCACCCTCCTTGCTGGGGCGAGGGTGGGCTTTACACAGGACCCTCCCGCAGGCGCTAGGTCCGTATCCCGAGCCTTTGGCCAGGGTTTTTCCCTCCAGTGCAGCCAGCTGAGAGCAGCTCTCTATTTGACCTCTGGGCCGTTACTCATTTCACACAGGCCACCAGACATGAACCGTGCATCTGGGACCTCACTTCAGGTGGAGAGAGTATGCAAGACACGAAAGCTGGATTTTCTTTTTCAGCCTGTCCTCGTCCTCCTCTAAATCACTTTACTCCTCTCCTCATCCACCCCAGCCTAAGGCACTTAGGCGGATGCTTCTACCCAAGACCAAGCAGATGATCCCTGGCAAGCTGAGCTCCAGCCTCACCACCGTGTAATCCCTGTGTCTGAGCCAGACACAGCTGGGTGACCTGGAGGTGAAGAAGTCTGCCTACATCCCACGGTGCCAAGGGACTCTCTCCTTAGTCTCGATATTGTCCTACTTCTTGTGCTGCTCTGGACAAAACAAAACAACATCGACAACGAAAAATGAGCCAAGCTGCTTGGTTTTGCAATCTCCATAGATGTTGGAGACAGAGACGGCCACAGAATAAAGATATCCCGTTCAGAGGAAATAAATAAGATGTTGATTGGCAAGCTAAATCCTCCACAGTGTCACTGCTCGTATGACTGGAATCCCAAATGAGCCAAACTGCAACATGTTTTATGCTGTTTCCGTACTCCAAATGCATTTTTCAATCTATTTCCCTAAGCCTGCAGGACTGCTGTCTCCAATTCCACTTCCCATTTCTCCACTTGGACAGGAACACTAAATACAAGCTCTCCTTAGCGACAGCACCTTTCATTTCATTTCTCAGCTTTCTAAGCACATAGGAAGGGTTACCATGTGTTAACAGAGCCATTGTCATGAGATAATGGCCTGCTATTAGAGCATCTTTTTATTTTTTTTTTCCTTCTGATGGCTGTGGGCCATTTTCCTGTGATGTGAGAAATGATGGCTTGCAGTTCCTGGACATATTATGGGATCAGCCTTGTCATACAGCCCAATCACTTCTGTGATCTCTCTTTTTGAGAGAGAAAGGAGAAAAACGTCCCCCTGGGATGCTGTCTGCTAGCATGACAAAATCAGGCCACTGAAGAGGGAACAGCTGATCCCAGGCTGAATAAACCTTGAGCCTAAAGATCAGCATCCCCAAGCAGGGCACTCTGCAAGAGCAGATGGGGACGTCTGCCCTGGAGTCACCTTCTGCCTCCAAACAGGAGCCTCTCTCCAAGCGACAAGATCTACTTGTCCTCCTCTGCACAGCCTGGAGAAGTGGAGAGCATCAGCCTAAGCAGATAAATGTGGAGGTCAAAGTCTAAGGATTTATCAACTTCGGTTACTGTCTCCACTTGCCTCTCCTTAAGGAAATAAAGCAGCTTAAACGCCCTGGAAATATTAGGTCTGAGGTAAGTAGCCAAGTAAAACAAGGCAGAGGAGCATGGACAGCAGGGGATCGCTTACAGCTCCCACCAGGACTGGCCACAGCCAGCTTCTGCCGGAGGAACAGCCCGGCTGCCTGCATCCTCATCCTTGTCTGGGAACCATCCCACCACGGGCAAAAATGTTCTGACTGTCCCCAGAGTATGAGACCAGGGAAGGAGGTTGCCCCTATGGAGAGAAGAGTCTGTCCAACAAGGCATCCAACCTCTTCCCATGAGATCTCGCTCGGGCACTGCATTAAGGGGTGCAGACAGGGAGATGAGGGGAGTTTGCAGCTTTCTGAGCACTCCTGAAATCCGAGAGGAGAGAATCTGGTTTGGGACTAAAAACCTGCTGGGCCAGGCTTTAGGTCAGGACACAGCAGCTGCAGACGATGCTGTAATGCCATTAATCTTCTCGTGAGGACTCCTGTGCAGCATTGCAGAGGGATGACAGGCAGCTGGGTATCATCAGGATCCAGATAACAGCGGCCAAACTACAGGCTTGTACGAACTGAGGCCAAGAAGGGGTCTGGAGGGGGGATGTTGGGACTCAGAGTTGTAGGGGTGGGAGGGGACCTCTGGACGTCTCTGGTTCTGCCCTTTGCTCTGGGCAAACGCAGAGCAGCTTGCTCAAGGCTGTTTCCAGTTGAGCTCTGAAGACTTCAAGTGTCCCTACCCTGACTCCTGCTGCTGAATCTCTGAGGACTGAAAATCTCACATCCGTCCTTTGCCTGCAGCCAGTTCATGCTGTTTAATTTGGCTCCCTCCATCCCTGGTACAGGCTTGCCTTCCCTCTGGCCATCCTTCTTTCCTAACTCCCTGGATTTGTGGAATTCATATCACTTCTGTGCCTCCCTTTCCCTCACCTGGAGCTACCTGGCAAGCAATCAGACAACACTGATCAACCTCAGGGTTAATTAATGCATGAAAAATGAGATGGGAGCCATCATTGTTGCTGGTTCTGTCTCAGTGCAGCACCATTTCGGGAAGGAACCGGCATCTTTTCCTTCCTGTTCTCTCCAAGACCAAGGGTGAGAAGGCAGGAACAGCTTGGAGGATGCAGGATACGAAGAGGGTGCATCAAACTGGGGCCAAGGAGTGAGCCCAGCCCCAGAACAACCTGCCTGCAGCCCCACGTTACCGGTGCTGATTTATTTATTTAACGTTTGCGGAGGTGCTGATTTATTTATTTAACGTTTGCGGGGGTGCTGATTTATTTATTTAATGTTTCGTGATGCAAAGGTTAAACAAATCAAACATTAGTGATTCAGTGCAGATGACAGAAGGCTAAGTGGTGTTATCTTTAATTACTGTCAAGGAGAACCACCGGGTTGGGGGGGTGTATGGGGGGGTGTAG
>NW_009626186.1:0-1424 GCF_000690535.1 Cariama cristata | reverse complement strand
GTCTCCCAGTATCCTCCCAGTGCCCCCAATATCCTCCCAGTATCCTCCCAGTGCCTCCCAGTATTTTCCCATTGCCCCCAATATGCTCCCAGTGCTCCCAATATCCTCCCTGTGCCCCCCAAAGTCCTCCCAGTGTCCCCGGTGCCCCCTCAGTCCCTCCCAGTCCCCTCCCAGTGCCTCCCAGTACCCTCCCGAATTGCCCTGGCGCTCCCAATATCCCTCCCAGTGCCCCTCAAAGTCCTCCCAGTATCCCCAAGATCCCTCCCAGTCCCTCCCAAACCAGCTACCCTGCCCCCCTCAATACCAGTATGAGCACCCCAATACCAGTAACCCCCTCCCAGTACCAGTACCGGCAAGCCAGAGCTGGAGGCGGCGCCGGACGGTGCCCAGGGAATTCTGGGCGACGCAGACGAAGGTGCCGAGGGTTCGATTCTGGTCCTGGTCCCAGTTCTGGTCCTGGTGCCAGTTCTGATACTGGTACCGGTTTCGATTTTTATACTGGTCCCAGTTTAGGTGGTGGAACTGGTCACGGAGTCGGGCCCGATCCTGACTGACGTTGGCCACGGTGAGGAGGCTGCTGGTCCAGGGGCCTTCGCGCCACTGGTGCTCCTGGAACCTGGGGGAGAACCGGCACCAGTTTGGGGTGGAACTGGGACTGGGGTGGGACTGGGACAGAACTGGGGTGGAAACTGGGACTGAGGTGGGGTGGAACTGGGGTGGAACTGGGACATAACTGGAGTAGAACTGGGACTGGGTCAAGGGGTAGAACTGGGACACAACTGGGGTAGAACTGGGACTGGAGTGGAACTGGGACGGAACTGGGGTGGAACTGGGAATGAGCTGGGGTGGAACTGGGGTGGAACTGGGACGGAACTGGGACATAACTGGAGTAGAACTGGGGCAGAACTGGGGTGGAATTGGGACTGGGGTGGAACTGGGGCGGAACTGGGATGGAACTGGGACACAACTGGGGTAGAACTGGGACTGGAGTGGAACTGGGACGGAACTGGGGTGGAACTGGGAATGAGCTGGGGTGGAACTGGGGTGGAACTGGGACGGAACTGGGACTGAACTGGGGTGGAACTGGGACTGGGTTGGCCCTGATTGGTTGGTCAGTTGGGGTGGAACTGGGGTGGAACTGGGACGTTAGGCCCAGTTGGGTCTGGTGGGGCCCAGTTAGGCCCAGTTTGGCCCAGTTAGGCCTAACTGGGCCTAGTGGGGCCTAGTTGAGGTACCTGGCCTGATGGGGGGGCAGGGCGTGGCCCCGGTGCTCCCAGTGCAGCTCCACCCTGGGCACGCCCTGGGTGGCCCAGTTGGGTCTGGTTGACCCTGATTGGACCTTGTTGGGTCTGGTTTGGCCCAGTTTGGCCCAGTTGGGTCCGGTTGGGCCTGATTGGGCCCAGTTAGGCCCAGTTTGGCCCAGT
>NW_009626185.1:11152-28845 GCF_000690535.1 Cariama cristata | reverse complement strand
CTAGTCTTCCTTTTATCACCAGTGTACCTGCAGAAGCTTTTCTTGTCGCCCTTGACATCCCTGGCCAGATTTAATTCTATCAGGACTTCAGCTCTCCTAACCTGATCCCTGGCTGCTCAGACAATGTCTCTGTATTCCTCCCAGGCTTCCTGCCCTTGCTTCCACCTTCTGTAGGCTTCCTTCTTTTGTTTGAGTTTGTCCAGGAGCTCCTTGTTCATCCACACAGGCCTTCTGGCATTTTTGCCTGACTTCCTCTTGGTTGGGATGCATCGCTCCTGAGCTTAGAGGAGGTGATCCTTGAACATTAACCAGCTTTCTTGGGTCCCTCTTCCCTCCAGGGCTTTACCCCATGGTACTCTGCCAAGCAGCTCCCTGAAGAAGCCAAAGTCTGCTCTCCTGAAGCCCAAGGTAGGGAGCTTGCTGTGCGCCCTCCTTGCTGCCCTGAGGATGTTGAACACATCAAGATCATATCGCATATCATCAACCTCTTCATTTAATTCTGGAAAGTGAACTAATTAATAGACTTCCAATAATTCATTCTTAGGAGTTATGCTGCTATCCCGTAGGCTCTGCATACGGTATTTCACTGCCCAGCATTAAAGAGTGGATCTAGAAGAGGCTTTTTCAGTGGAGAAGTGAAACCTTTACCTACAAATCAAAATTCCCAAATATCTCAATTGTGAATTAGAGATTTGCAGGGATTTAGATGAATTGTCAATTCTTTTTAATAAATCAAGGCAGGCAGCAGTGTTGGGATTCAGATAGGAATGGGAGGGGTCAATGAACTCCTAATGTCTTTATAGTAAAAATGACTTAGTTTGAATGGTGTAATAATTAATAATCTTTAGATGTTTTAGTGCAGTATTTGTATGGATGTCTGTGATAGTCCCTGTGCCATCTCGCTATGCCTCTGACCCTGAAGTGTCGCTGGGCTTCGTGTCAAATACACAAAGGAAGGAATTTTACAGTGTTTCATTATGTTATTTTTTAAGATATTTTTTTCTGAAAGCAGCATGGAGTACTGCCACTGGATATTTTTAACCTTGTGGCCAGTAAGGTTGCCGGTAATGATAAGTTATCAGCGAAGAAAAGGCTGGGAGGGTTTGGCATTTTGTAAGAGTAAGTAAGGAGAGGACAGATAACAGCATTGGTGTGTCAGGACACAGATAGGGAATTGTAGCCAGGACCAAGTCTTGCCGTTCTCAACTGCCCTTTGTGTGAGACATCTTAATTACCCCCTTTCTTTCTCTGTGATGAATTAACTGTACAGACCACAGGCTCCTGGAGAAGTCTGGGTGGTGACAAGAATGACTCTGCCCTCACTAGCTCCCATTGAGTCGAGGACAATTCTCTCTGAAACAATTTTGTGACACTAAGATTTCAGGTTTAATACTTGAAGTTGTCAATTTTAGATGGCCAGGAGTAGGCAGTGGGAGGTGGTGGTTGCCACAGCAGGCCTGGCACTAAACTGAAGCTAAAGATGTCCTCAGGAGTCATGCACGAGGCTTTTCTGTGTGACTCCTCAATTTGGGCAACAGCCTCCAGAGAGGCCGGTCCTGAGGGAAGGACCTTGGGAGAAACCCTCCGGCAGGTTTCTTCCTAAGGAAGCCAATCGATATAAGCAGCCTGAAATAGATCTTTAACCCACTCAGGAGTTTCTCCTGCCTCTAAAAGTCTGACCAAAGTGGAAGCCAACTGTTTCGGACCGTTTCTCTCTTGGAGCCTGGGCAGCAATGTGGCCGAGGGATGCAGGGGCAGTAACCTACCGTGCACGTATCTCTAATGTTGCTCACTTTTATAGATGCTGCTTAGTATAAAAAAAACCCCAACAATGGTAATAATCAAAATGATTAAATGAGTAAAATCCCTTTCTTCTTAGAGTCACAACTTGCTGCCGTGCTGTATTTTGTCCCCTGCAGCTTCTCACGAGGATTATACATTTAACACTAAACTTGTCCTCAGGATGTTTTACCCCTTGATGTGTTTAATTAACTCTCACTGTATCTGCAGTACGGCCTTTACCTGTGCAATGTTTTTCACAAAGATTTTTTTTTTTTTGCTTCCTGCAGCCTTTCATAACTGGCTTTCCTAAACGATACGAACTGTGCAATTATATTGTACCTCTGAGGGTTTACAACTTAGTATTTAAAACATGGAGTTAGGGAGCTTGCTCATTTCTGAAATGGCTGTACCTAGTTTCGTTTCTCTTACTAAATTCTATTTAGCAATTTTGAAATTGCAGCTTCTGACAGCGGTGAATATAATGAATGTAAATACATTGATACTTTCCTCTCAGACTTTTTTGCATTTTAGTTGGAGCGTATAGATATTAACATACAAATGTGGGAGAACCACTAGGGTTTTGTTGGTGTGTGTTTCTAGCTTAGCGTTTAACAGGGAGGTACACCAAGTTACGAAGGTGCATATTTCACTGTAGAGAAGAGCTGTTGAAGACTGATTTTGAGCTCAGCTACTTAGGGAAAGTAATTCTTTAAGAATGCCACCGTTTCCATTTTTACCTTCAAGTTAGCTAACCTGTCAAGCTAGTTTTGTGTGAGGATGAAGAAAGCCATTAAAGGAGTTGTCATCTCATTCTCCTAACATAGGAAAACAATATTTAACCACAAAAATTCAAACAACGATGGGTTCAAAAAGACAGCCAGAACAGAAAAATTCTGTAATACATTCTCCTATTCCTGGGCTTCTATTACTGTGCTCTTTGGCTAGTTCCCATGAACGTTAACATCCGAAGCAGGAGTTGTGGTATGGGTGGATAACAGAGGCTATATTCCAGCCCTATGGCAATCTCTTTGCAAAAGTGGTTCTTGAGAGGATGAGGCTGTTCAGGATGTTCCTGTAAGGAAGATATGTGATGTTTATGACGGGGGAGGAAAAGGCTGTAAGTTTTTCTGTAAGTATCAATATCAAATCATTCATTTTATTTTTGAGCTAGTATGGTGAAGAACGAATGTTCTGGAGAAATCTCTGCTGTATCTGTTATATCCCTGGAATGCTATTAAGCTGTCATAGATAACTATGGGATGTCACATAGCCTTTCTATTTTACCCATTGGCTTTGTTCTTTTTTTTTTTTTTAATATCTTTTATATTCTTGAATGCTTTTACCTGTCATGGTTCAGAGCTTTGATTCAAATAAATATTTAGGAACCTAGATGCCTTGTCTTAAATGTCTTCAAACTGCATTGGCTGGAAATATACCTCGAAAAACTTCTTGGGTTTTGTTCAGCAAGGACTACCTTGAGGAGAGCCTTTAAATATTTCAATACTTTCATCCTGTGAAGCAGGCATACCTAAGTATGTAATATAATATTAGTTCAGTGTTAAGGTTGGAGCAAAGTTTCTGGTTTCACTGGTAAATACTGATTTATGCAATCCGTATTCTTCATGGGAAATTTTTTAAGACGTTATAAATGTTATGTTTTCCAGATAAAAATCTTGGAGAGTGTCACTGCTTCATTTCACTGCTTAAGATGTGAAAAGTGTATTTTTTTTTAAGAGGCTGGCTTTTTATCCCAATCTAAAATCTGTACCTTAACGTATAAGGAGCTCGTACCTGTCCCTTGCTAAAGTGTCAGGGAGAAGGTCTTTAGATGCGAGGGCCTGAGGTGTGACCTCTTGCCTCCCACCCTGGGGACCTGGCTGTGGGGGCTCAGGGCATGGCTATGTCACCTCGAATCACGCTCCTGTGAAACGATGTGTAAGAACTGGTCCAGGGCTCCCTTGTTTGCTCTGGAGCCACGAGATAAATCAGGCATAGGCTAAGGGGAAGGCTTCAGCTACATCCCAGCCATGCCCATACCTGGCCACGTACCTTACTGATGAACCCTGACCTGTGACTTTACTTTCCAGCTTGACTGCAACGTGCCTGATTGCTATGAATTTCTCTGACGATCACTGGCTTGGCGGCTTAACCAGGTTAGCATCACCAGCCTTGAGCTCCTGTTGTTGGTTCAGGTGCCATAGGACTGCACATCTCTCTTTGGGGCTATTGCCCCATGTCTGCTTTGGTGTCACCTTGGCTTCCCGACGCTCCTTTGCCTGGGGAGCAGCTCCCTCCCGTGCCTCCCCAGCAACAGACACAAAGCGATTTTTCTGGCCAGGCGAACAACTTGACTTTACGTATAGAATAGCCAACCCAAAATGGTGAGGGACACTGCACTAAGCCATCTTTGAATGATATATGTTTTACAGTTGACCACTGTTATGTAGCTTGAATTTCTCTGCTAGCTTATTTTGAGGCCAGAAAGGGAGGAAAAAAAGCCTGAAAGCCAATTTTATTTCTGGTGTAATAAAATATAATTGCCTTCAGTAAGACTACATTGATTACGAGACAGCAGAGTTTAGACTAGTGTCTTGCCTCAACAGAAAAGTTAGTTTAATTCTGATACTGTTTATTTCAGTGAAAATAAAATGTTTTCAAACTTGTATTTGTTATTTTTAAAAAAAAAAGCTTTGGGATATGAAATGTCCAATATAATTGGAATATGAAAAATCCTGGTAACATACATAGTTAACAGCGTAACTGCAAATTCCAAACAGAAAACCTAGTAATAAGTATACAGAGTACTTTGTTCTTTCAATGTTTCAGCTTATCTCTCCAGGTGAGAACCAGCTGGGAGAAGACTTGGTTAGAGTGGAAGGTCTATTGGGATCACATGCAAACACTTGGACAAGGACCCAGAGTTCTCATGGACTTCTACCAAAGGCAGATTTGGGACTTTTATATTCTGCCTGTCACCAAGCACTAGCCAAAATTGGGGAACATCTGTGTTTGTTTCTTCTTGCCAATCTTCAGTATAACTGCAGCAGTTACAGAGGAAAATCTTCTCAAATGGTGAGTCTAACTTACTCTGTATCTCTGGAGAATTTTTGTCTTCCATTCCCCATAAATCAATTTATAGTGACATGTCTTGCAGATGGTCTACCAACAACCAAATATTTAGTGCAGCTGTCCATACACCAGATATTCAGGTTCCAGGATATAATGTCCAGTTTTGTTTGCTGGACACTCAAATAATGGAACCACTGGTTTGATTTGTGGTTGCGTAATTTTCTGGAAAGGGAGATGTCAGTGCCATTGCACTCAGACAAAACAGCTCTGTCATTTCAGGTTCAGGGCTATCACCAGGTGCACAGTGATCTTTCATTTGCCTGTCTTTTAGGGATTAGCACTGCATATTTGCCTTCTAAAATTATTAACATAATACTGAGGACAGACTCCCTCACAAACTGAGGTGTCAACAAAGTTAACATGAACTGTGACACAAGCTATAAAGAAACAGTTCTTGCTACACGAAGGGGGGAAAAGGCAGAAAAAAGTTCTTAATTGGTATTGATTGTTATGGCGCAGGCAGATGTTAACTGTACACAGCAGACAATTACAGCACCATTACAATTATAGAGCTGGCCTCTCACCTCAATTAAAGGGAAACTAGGTGTGGGCAATGTGACAAGGAGAGGAACTGTTCTCTCCTTTTATCTTGTGATGTGCTTCTTTCTCTGCTTCCACGGACTGTTTAGTCCGGTCTTTTATTTGCTTTTAGTCGAGATGTTAATTCTTTCTGTTTTCCTGTGAGAAAATCCATGCTTAAGAAGAAAAAAGTAGATGCTTAAAACTGGGAAGAAATCTCAGTGGGCGTAGGGAAAGGAAGAAATAATATCTTAAATGCCATTAACTGTTGCAGGTCTTCTGACTTCCATGCGCTTCCTCAGGCGCCCTCTACAAATCTCTCTCTCCTCATCCTTCAGAGCCAAAGTGACTTCCCATCATCACCAAACGACTCACGGGCAGAATTAGAAAGGGCCTGGATGTTGACATCTGTGCTAGCTCCTCAAATCACTGTTCAGCTCCTTCCCAAATGAGCTTTCAAGGTGGAGATTCACCTTCCTAATGAAGGTACTTAGCAGTACAGAACAGCTGTTTCTCCCCACTACCCATAGACATATTTATCATAATCTTCTATTATGTACAGAAATGTCTTGTATTATTCTTAATGCTGAAATATAACCTAGTAGGTCATCTTGTTGCTTCTGATCCTCCTGTCAGTATCACCAGGCAGCATCTGGGCTGCTAACCTTGTCGGTGAAGGGAGGATGAATTTTTTAAATACAGAAAAAATGCTGAAGCTAGTGTTCAAAACTGAATGAAGACGAAAGGGTCTTTAGAGCGCTTCCTCTGCTAAGTTGTCCGGTTGACTCCATACTTATGAAATGATTGATGTTTGAGTAGGTTCGAATAGTGATTGAACTTATCTACTTCTTCATATGACACTTTGCTAATTGGTGGTTACTGGAACTCTCTGCCATCTGTAAGGGCAACGGCTAATACCTATACAGGAGTTAACATGTACCAGAGTGTAAATATATATATATGCAAGTGCACCTTCTAGGTTCCACGTGTAACATTGTGTCATGGTTTAACTCCAGCCAGCAATTAAGCACCACACAGCCGCTCGCTCACTGCCCCTCCCCCCCCCGCAGTGGGATGGGGAGAGAATTGGGGGAAAAAAAGTAAAACTCAAACTCATGGGTTGAGATAAAGACAGTTTAATAGGACAGAAAGGAGGAAAATAATTATAATGATGATGATGATAAAGTGACAATAATAATAAAAGAATTAGAATATACAAAACAAGTGATGCAAGATGCAACTGCTTACCACTTGCCAAACGATTCCCAGTTAGTTCCCAAGCAGCGATCCGTCCCTCCCGGCCAAGTCCCTCCAGTTTCTATACTGGGCATGACATCATATGGTATGGAATATCCCTTTGGCCAGTTTGGGGTCTGCTGTCCTGGCTGTGTCCCCTCCCAACTTCTTTTGCCCTTCCAGCCTTCTTGCTGGCTGGGCCCGAGAAGCTGAAAAATCCTCCACTTAGTTGTTGCTAAGTAGTGTTTATACTAAAACCATCAGTGTGTTATCAACATTATTCTCATACTAAATCCAAAACATAACACTATACTAGCTACTAGGAAGAAAATTAACTCTATCCCAGCTGAAACCAGGACACACTGTTGTTTTTTTTAAAAAAAAAAAAATTCAACTGCTTAACCTTGGCATGATCATACTTGCGTAAGAAACCAATGTTAATGTGTAACAACTGTAGAGTAGATGGGAGTATTTCTGACCAAGATGGCCTCTGAACTGAATGTTTAAATTAAATTTGGGCTCAAAGTCCAGAGAGTATGACTGAGGCCGCAATCTTCTCAGCTTTCTATCTATCTTCAGCCTGATGTGATGAAATTTTGCAAGGCCAGCTTGATATCTTGTATCTTAGATGTTTTCTTCCACCTCTTCTTGCAAGGTCCTCGCAGAGAAACTCTCTTTTTCAGTTTTAAAGATATACACCATATAGCCCTTTCTGCGGGGGCTAGTTTGCTTTCTGCCTATATGGACGGTCAGTGGTTTTGATTTTCTTGACTGCTTCATATCTATTCTATCCAACTGACCTGTTGGATAGAATGTATTCCTTTGGTGTGCAACAGGAGTCAATAACTGGAAATCAAAGTCAGTGAATGATTGCCATACTCCCTACGGTAAGCACAAACCAAAACCACCTCTTATTTACATCTTAAACATGTTCAAGCTTGTTCCTATGGGATACTGCTGGAAACTAATACATAGCTTTGTTTAAACGGATTAGCTGAGTGTGTTTATTTAAATGAACATTGTTCCATCTTCCCATGTTTTGCATAAAGACATCTTCATTAATTTGGTTTTCTCTTTAGGAAAATCAATTCTTTTTCCTGAAATCTTAATTCCCTTTGGCTCTGGATGACATGAAACATGAACCTTAAAGTTGCATGTGGCTAGTGTATAGATGAATTTATCCTACTTCTCCGTCTGCTAATAAATTTAAGGAGTTTGGCAGATATTTGCTCCAACAGAGGGAACTGGAAATACGGGCACAAATTTCATCAAGGTAAATCAGAAACAGACATTCTTACAGGCTGCAAATCTTCTTCTGACATTAAGACTTTGCATTAGATTGGTCCTGAGCTGCACTGTGTACTTACTCAAAATCCTGTAGGTAGATAAGAGATGCTGTAAGGTGCACTTTTGTCTCAATAAGTGTTTAGGACCCTTATTTGGACACATGAGGGCTTAGAGATTTTTTTTTTCTATTTTGGGGACAACTGCAGATTCCTGGCACATGAGTCAGCTTGAAATAATGAGGACCAGTGAACTCTGCTTATAGCTTCAGAGCAGTAAACGTTACTGTTCATCTGAGAATCTGCATTATGACACACAGTGAAGCAGTGGATGCTCCATCCACATCGAGCTTTCTTTAAAAGTATAAGAGCTTGTTCACTGGACTTCTGCATCTTTAGGGAAACAAACACAAATAAATATATGTGCATAGTTAGGTTTTGATTTTGCAAAAATTCTGTCCTAGTCTTACATGAACAAAGGTGGAAAAATGGACTCTGGCAACAACATCTATATCCTCAAGACAGTCCATGCAAAGGTTTGTAGAGGTCGTAAAAGATTTTGTGCCCACAGAACAAGTTGTTCTTTCTGAAATACTACTCTGTGTTTGGACTAGGCTGACTGGTGAATAATTAAAAAAGAGAGGGAGTTTGTCTGCCGTGATTATAAGAGGGAAAAATCCTACTCAAACTTTGATTTGTATGATGATGACTCTTATGCAAGTATTCTACTTATTAGTAAGATCCTGTAAGATGTTCTCCCAAAGCTTGGAATGTGATCATGTAGTTCAAATGGGCCCTCTTGATTCAAAACAACTGGAGGATGTTTCCAATACTTAATTTCTAACAAAGGCATTGTAATGCATTCAGGTGTTGATAACCCCCCTTCACAAGCTGTCAGACAGCTATGGCTGAACTATTGGAGCAATTTTAAAGTAGGAGTGCAAGTCTAAATCCTGATATGAGAATACCAACCTAAAAAAAAAAACAACCCGAAAAAACCAACCACAACCCTAATGTCTGAAGAGGGGCTGAAATACTTTACCCTAGAGATTTTGCACTGCGATTAATCAACAGCAGGGATATACCTTCTCTCCTTTTGCGATGATGAGCCTCGACAGGTGAGCCTTCTCTAAACAGAAGGATTTCACTTCTGTACAGTCTGTCACATTTTGAAAAGCACTAACTTGATTTTTAAAAGCAAACATCTGGAAATAGAAATGTAGGGTAGAAGGAACAGAAATATGAGGTCAGAGACAACAGCCTTCCCCCAGCAGTCTATTCTGAAAACCCAACATTTTTCTGACCTTGAGTTCACTCTGGCAAGGAAAGCTCCAGATTAGTTTTCTGATAGGGTTGTGGGAGGTAGAGACCACGCTAAAGTGATTCATTGATCAATCCAGAATGGCCCCGAAACTTAGGGTGAAAGTTCATGCTTCTGCAGCTCAGTGTGGAATATGTGGTTTGTAAGATGAGTGAGGCACTGTGCCAGGGAAAGGGTAAGGTTTAAGATCAGTGTTAGAGGGCTAAATAGAATAATTCCTTCCTGAATCTGGTAAATGCCTGAAAGTAAAGCCGTGATTCCCAGGAGTCAGTGTTACATACGGAGTTTGAGTACCATCATAGTTCCACTGCCTGAGGAAAGCAGAGTTGCAGGCAGGTGACAGTTATTGAAAATAGGAATAAAGGATGTGATTTGTTTGTAACTCCTCAAAGCCTGTGAAGAGAAGATGAGGTTTAGTATTTGCATGGGACTGTGTGAAATGTTTAATTTGCTGACGGTCAGGCAAAGATTAGGGTTGCACAAGACAGGAGTGAAGACTGTTGCTTATCGTGGGACTATGGGATTCAGCAGAGTTAAGCAGGACTGGTATTTCCAGGGGACAGTGTTGTTATCTCCATTATGGTGGTCACTGCTCAAATTAATTCTGTCACAGAAAAAATTGGGGTTAGAAGGAAGGTGTTGGCAAAACAACCAGCTTACCGGGACCTCGTGTGAGTGGTATGGATGGAAATGCTGCCTCTCATCCTAACTTTGCTCAACGCTCTAGGACGCGGCAATGAACTTGTAGGGTCCTTCTTCCTCTAAGCTTTTCCACGGGACTGATAATGCTATGTGCATGGGGAAAAGGGAGCCTCATCTTTGGCACCATTCCAATGAAGCAACTGGGCATATCAAGTATAAATTTGGCTTTTTCAGTGTCCTGGAAACAATATGCTTTCAGCATACAAAGACAGTAATTTCTCTCGCTGTTTATGATCTACTAATACTCAGTTATATGTTTGGATCTAGTCATCTTGCACAGAAAACGTTCAATGCGCATGGAAACACATCCAGATTTAATTCAATAGCTATTTTATTACACAACTCTCCAGATGTGTAAGAAGGGCTGCTAGAAATGTATTTCCAGCGCCGCAACTCCATCAGATATATTGCATAAAACTAATGCTTCTGTCACAGCAATTTTACTTTAGTACAACTAAAAAGAAATGGGGTTTGTGGGTATAGCTACTTACGGAGGGATATAGAAGGAAGGTTGCAGGTGGCTGTGGGAATTTGATGTTAGATTACTGGGACAAATTAAGTTTTCACTCACTTTAAAATGTGAAGGGATTTGGGAATGTCAGGCAAAAGTACTCTGGCCGTTAAAATAATGTGATGCAGCTTATCCCCTGCCAGAAGAAGAACTGGTAAAGCACTTCTGAGTAGATGCTGACTGCTGGTGGGGACTTTGGGAAAAATGCCGTTCATCACTACTCAGCACTTGTCTTCTCGATTTTAGTGAGTAATTAAGTTGCAGTGGCCCTTTTAGTGATCTGGGCTATGCACAAGAGATTCAAACCCCAAAATCCAATAGTGTGTGCTCTCCTGTTTCCTGACTAATCCTATAAGATGCAGTGGGTTGAATGGAATGATCTAATAAGAGAACATAACTGCAGTCAGCTCGCTCTTCTACTGAAGTTAATAATGAAAGCTCACTGAAATAAAGAGAAAGAAACTCATTTATGAGGGAATAATAAAATAAAATAGCTAAAGTGGAAAGTTGCCTATTGGAGAATCAGATCTTGTAAGCAATTGTGTGAAGTATAAAGCATATCCAGTGTGCTGCATGCGCCTCTGAGTGCTGAGTTTCTTGTGTCTGCTCCCTCCAGTAACCACACTGACAGAAAGTGGCCTGGGAATTTGGTTTCATGCAGCACATTGTTCAGAAGTTTTGGAGGCGGAATCATCTAGACTTGGAAATAGATCTGAAAGACTTCCTCACTGGCCAAGGAAGTTTGTAAACCAAATGACTGCCATATACACACAAGTAAAAACTCTGCGTTTATAGAGGAAAAGAAAACGTAGATGGAGAACTGCAGAAGCTGGTTATTGGGTCAGTTATCAAACTGTGTCTCTGTAGCTCTATTACAGCGAAGTGTTTTTACCCTTCTGTGGGGAAAAGCCACATATGGAAGATACTTTGCAAGCTATGGAACTGATTGAATACATCTATGCCACTGTGGGAAAATTTGCAGCCAAAAATCTTGCTTTTTCATAAAACTTTCAACAACCCTGCCCCTTTCTCTGCAGTGAAAACATCCTTTCTCTCCCCCCGCCCCCCTCCCCAGCACCTTCTCCTTGCTCCAGGACTTACAATCCTCCATGCCTTCTCCAGCTCATCGTCTCGCATACTCCTCTCGGCCCCTCTGAATCCCTAATGCTGTTCCAAGCTGGCACAGAAACCAGAAAGGGGAATTAAATACAAACTGCAGGTCATTCTTCACTGCAGCCTCACTGCTTTGGCAGCAGCATGATGGTGCTCTCTAGCAGCTGGCAGCTTACCATGCTGCAGCTCTGCAACATAAATCAGGGGCCAAGGCTTATCAGCTGTTTTTAAAAAGTTAGGGATTCATTGCCCTGGAAGGAGGTTCGGCTAGTGTTGTGGGACTGTCTGTACCAAACCACCCTGAGGCATTGTGAACTTGGCAACTTAGCAGTAGCAATTTTAACTTCTGAAATTTTCTGTTGGTGGAGGAGATGAAATTTTGCAAGGAAGTTTGCATCTGCAGTCACACATCTCTCTGGGGTGCATTGCAACTCGTATGTCCCTTCCACAAACCCGCAGCTGTCTGCTCCTGTGTCCTCTGTGCATCTGGACCAATTGCACTTGCTCTTCCCAAGGAAAATCAAGTGGTAAGTATCTTCCTTTTCTGAGTTGTGAGCAGTCTCAGGCAAAATAGCAGAGCCTTCTCTCATAGAAAACTCAATTTGGGCCACATCTTAAATGAGGAACAGTGACAGGATGAAAACATCTCGCCTAACTCTCACTTAAAATCAATTTGACAAGCCTGTCTCAGTTACAGTCGTCTGTAACACAGAAACAGACTCCACTGAGTGTGGAGGCGTCACTGAAATATTGCTAATTTCTTATTTATAATGTTTTGACTCCTGATGTTATGCATATTCAGATTCTTGAATATCCTGATGACTTATTTTGCTGTTCAACGCCTGAAAATCCACTATTCAGAAGCAGATCATTCTGCCCGGGAACAACAATGTTGGTGTCTCAGGAAGTCTGTAACTATGGATGCTTCTTCTGGGAGATTTCTTCTGAGCCCTGATTTGTTACTTGCCACCAGAGTGGAGCAATTTCTCCTCTGGCTTCTGGTTCTCCTACTGTTTTTGGATACAATGGGCTAAACTCATTTGTACCGTAGCTCCAGGGAAGCCAGTGGAGGTTCAGTTGGGATTAATTAGGAGCAGTATTTAAACTTCAGTAGTTAGGGTACTTTGCAATGGGTCACGTTGCTCCTGAGGCTCATTCTTTATCTGCCAGAACAGTCTTTTTGCCAGTTTTTGTTCGATCCTTAAGGGTGGGACTGGAAGGAAGCAGACTGGTTTGTGGTGCAAATGCTCGGTCCTGTAGGAACTGATCCGGTCACAAGGACCTACTTGCTTTCTATAAGTCACCAAACACCTTGTCGTTATCACAGTTTATGCTGGATTTGAACCAACACTATCACACTGAACGGCTGTTATTTCACAGCCAGATTCTGCTATTTCCTTCTACTGGAGGAACTGAGACATCTTTGGCCTGTGCCAGCTATCGTTCCCACAGACTTTAGCATCCGTCTTGTAGTGATGTCCTGGGATTTTCATTTTACTAGAAGTCTTTCAAATTTTATGTGTTGTTTTTTTTTTTTTAATTGCAGAACAATTAGATTTGTGTGTGCGAAGGGCAAAGCTGAGCTTAGCTGTCTGCTGCATCTGATCTTAAACGGCAAAGGCAGGGCAGCTGTGAACGCGTTTGGCGCAAGGTTAGTGTTTGATACCAAGACCACTGGGTAGAGAGCACACTCCTCTTCTACTTCTGTGTGTCCCTGCAAGGGATGGGCACACTCCAGTTCTTAATAAATGTATTTTCCTCCTTAGTTTATATTAAGATCTATAAGATGAATCACAACACAGTTCTGGTGCCTGTATTATACTCCTACTGCATACACCTACAGCTAGCTCACAAATTACAGCTTCTCTCTGCTACTTTGTGACACTGATACTGGTATTAGAACGCGAACTTATTAGCAGACTTCTCTCTCTAATCCAGTAACAGCAACAACAGTAATAAGTGAACTGCCCGAGGTCTGACTGAAAGCAGTCAAATCTGCTACTGATTTCAGGGAGGCCAGGAGTAGGTTTAAGGTCGACCAGACATTAATTTCCTTGCTAAAATCAACCACGAAAGATTTTCTTCCTTTCAATTAAACAATGGGGCTTATGACAGGGACTGTTAAATTATGCTGTTCTCTTGTGTATATATTGTCATTTCTCTTGATATTTCCCCAAAGACATCCCATTTTGAGGGGAAAAACATGTTCAGTTACCACTGTCCTCCTGTGTGGTAAGGGAAAATAGACATATTGTATCATCAAAAATAACATTGCCCGACAGCCTCTAAATATATATATCACACATCGCGAGCTATTTTAAATAACTGGCTAAAGGAAGAAAACCTTTCCAACATATCTCAATTACAAAGTATTGACACATTAACATTTTTACATAAAAGAAACAGCTCATCATTAGCAGAAAGTTGCAATGAAGTTGCTAAGCATTTTTAGCCGTTTTAAACAATAGACTAGAAGGATACATTACACTGCTTAGATCCTCTGAGGATACGGGTTTGGGAAATGCCCATGGAGAAGTTAAGTGAATCAATACGCTAGGTACTCACTCCATCCCCTAGAGAATATTGCCCACTTAGTATCTAAGCTTAAAACTTCCAGTAATGACCCAAGATCAGAGCGTGACACTGAGCAAAAGTCAATGCTGAAGGGAAAAGAAAACCATACACATCATGGGATACAATTCTGTACCCCAGCATCATGCTGACGCACGCTCTTCTACTCCAGAGGAGTTATGTAGCATTTGTACTGAAATAAATTGCAAGAACTGTGGCAGATCTTGAGGGTAGATTTTGTTGTCCTCAGCCTTGCTTGGATTTTGGAGCTAGACGGAATTGCAGTCTCCACAGATATTCCAGCTGGCAGGACGGGGTTAGGGAACGGAGTGTTGCTGTTCCTCACTCCGTTCACTCTTCAGAGTCGCTGACCACGCCGTGAAGTATGAAAATGTGCTGCACCTTTCCCTCAACCACACTACTATGCTTTCCATCTCGACTATTATCTGACCATACAGGAATGTCTGCAGTTCACTGTACTGTTACTGGGGGTAACACCTCAATTATTACCCGTTGTTCAACAAGAAGACCCTAAGTGCACTTTAGCCTTTGAATGGGATCAATTTAAGCACTTTTGTGCAAGTCAAAATGCTTCCTTTTGAAAATTCTTCCTCTTAAATTCACTGCATTCTTTTTCTGCGCATCCTTACTTTGCAAGTGGTCGTTGTAATTTTTGCTCTGAGAGGCTGGCGAGAAGGGGTTACTTGCAGTCCCATATACCTTACAGGGCAGGGACACATCCATGTGGGCTCTGAATGCAGTTTGACTGTCAGTTCCAGGGATGTTTAGACGATCCCTCAGTGAGGATCTGACATCAGTGGTTTACGGAGGGTGTCCATCTGATCTTCATTGCGCAGAAGACTGAAATGTATTATTAGAATGTGTCACGCAGTAAGAAATGCAGAGCTTTCATTTTTTTGAGCTTTTAGTCTCCCTTAATGCAATCTTAAAATAATACTTGATTTGAGATTGGTATTTAATCTGGATATTTCCAGTTTTTCTTCTGTCAAAAAAAACCCCTCTTGCTGACACCATGTTTACCAGCAGACAGATAACACATGCAGAGTGATCCCTGGTCATCTTATAGTTGCATAGTAGGGTTTTTTTCATAGGGTAGGGTTTTTTCAGGGCTTGCAACTATAAACATCTCTTTTGTAGACACTGTAGTCTCCAAAACCCAGGTAGGTCCTGTGTTGTGAACTGGGGAAGTCTTATACTATTGGTGATCTTTTTGACTTGCTGGGAGACCTTGACAGTCCCTCTAGACTGCCTCAGTTTGCCTTCCCAGCCACTTCTTCTCTATGTGTCTCCGAAACCTTTCAAGCACAGATTGCTCCTTAAAGTGAAAATAAATAAGCAAATCTTCGTACATAACAGTGTTGCGGTTGCAAGTAATGACAAGAGGTTGTTGCTTGTTTTCTCACTTTTGGAATTGCTAAGTCTACGGAACTGAAATAAATAGAATTTACTCTGTATACCTTACAACGTATAGGAAAGCCATAGGAGTTACATAGCTCTGTCCTGGAATGGTAATAAGCACACAAGACGCACCTGTGGTGTTGTCATGCCAGTGATCATTGTCAGAGTTTCCTGATCTGGCTGACATTAGATGAATTAAAACTAATGTACTAAGTAACTTGACTAAACCTCATTGATTCGCTTTACTAATAAAACAAGTAATCCATTTTTTCTTAGCGAATGGCTAAGAAAAGGAACTCACCGTTTCAAACATGCAGTTCTAGAACAACTGAAACTTTGCATTGTTGTAGTATTTAGGAAAGTGTTGTCAGTTTGAAAGAAAACATTTTCTCTGTGCTTCTTTGTCCCCCTCTACTGTCTCTTGAAAGAGAACCTTTCCCCGAGAGCCTCAGAATCTGCTTTTGCTTCCTGTTGTTATCACTTAGAGACCGTGCAGCTGAGTTTTACCGTCAGCACGCAAAGGTTTAATAGTGAACTGCAGAACAGCATAATGTGGTCATGTGCTGCTACTGGTTCATGTCTCTAGATACGTTCTCTGGACAGCCTCAAAAAGTGTTGCTTTTGTGCCAAAGAGGTGATGTGAAAGGGGTCCCACTCACTGAGGGTATCCAAAGTTTGCTTTCTGTTTGCAGAACTGATGATGAATGAATTTACAGGAGGCTTAAGACTTACCCGGCAGAACTGGCATAAACTATTCTTTTATAGTAGTACCGGAATACGTCTCTATGAGAACCCTCTGCCCTGAATAAAAGTCAGTGTTTCAGAATACCTATTTCCCTTTAGAAGGAGAGACATAATGGTTTGGAAAAATGTCACATTTACTCTAGAGCGTACTGGACACAGAATTATCCTGACGTAGCTATCCCGCCGACACCCAGTTTCACCAATTAGACATGCCCGGTAGAATAATAATGTGCAATAAGGTGCAATCCCCTTTAATCAGGACAGATCTATGGGGATGACACTATCAGTGTGTAAGTTCGGCCTGGATGAACTAGCGGGTCATTCTCTGAGGTCATGTGAGGAGATGTGAGACTTCTTAACTTCTTCACCAGCAATTTGTCTGTGAGCTATCCACTCAGTCCTCTTACAGAGTCTTCAGAGTTAAAATAAAGTCATGAGAGTTTCCTCTTTAGACTTCTGTAGCGCTGAGAATGGGAAGTGTTTTCTACGCTCAGGTCTGTGTTTTACAAATAGGTGAATACCTTTGGTTGGTGGTCAAACAGAAATATAAAGGTAAGGATATTTCAAAGTCACCTTGGGATCTATATTCCAGACCCTGCTTGCAGAGTGCGTGTTTAAAATGTCTGTATGACGGAGTGGTAGATACCCGTCCATTTTGACAACCACAGACCACGGGGCAGAGTCTTGGCTTTGTTTGTTATACTCAGCTGTGTTTTCCGTTACATCAGTACTTGGCTGCATCTTGGTTTCTGGAGAAGTTTTTTCCAGATTCCTTGTTAGAATCTAAGTATCCTTTTTGCCTGCAGACGAGGTGGCTATCTACAGAGAGGAGGAAAAAAGACAACAAATGCACAATTATTTGAGGAACTGGCAGACTGTGGAGACGCATTTTGAGCTCCTGAAAGACAATTGTCTCTTGGGTGATTTCTCAATGGCAAGTTGCTTCGGTTTTCTTCCTTTTGTTATCCTTGTTCAAGGAGTTGTGGGGCTCAACGTGTTAATGGCTGTAAAGTGCTTTAGAAATGGAAAGAGTTGTCGAAGTGCTGCTGCTGTTATTGTTACAGTGGCAACTCCAGTGAAGGCAGTAAACTCTTCTCTTGCTATGCTGTAGCTGGTAAATAAAATAAAACGCAGGTTTGCCACCTTTCTGAGTGCTGGAGTCAGAGGTTAGTCATCCTCTGCCCTCAGGTTTCCCCAGCAATCTTTTGTTGTTCATGCTTCAGAAGTGGAGGACTTTATGAGGCAGGATACTTCAGTGGGCTACGGCAGATAGATGTGTGCAGGTGGCAGTGTATTTGGATTATGAACTATTTGTGGATAATGAATTAGTCTTTCCCTTAATAATCAATATGTGCAGTATCCA
>NW_009626185.1:0-11121 GCF_000690535.1 Cariama cristata | reverse complement strand
ATAATAGTTGTGCGGGTGTGGGGGGGGGGGGGGGGGGGGGAAGAGTGGATAACTTCTTATTATTTTGCCATTCTCCAAAAACTGCTTTTGGCAAGATATCAACAGGAATTAATAAACATTAATAAAACTTGAAAGCAACAGCAAAAAATGTTTGATTCAGAGATGTAAGTACTTGCCTGCCGCCATCCTGATTGATGCGTGCTCTCCAAGCACAGGGGGCTGTACAGAGAGGAGAGCCCACTTCGATGGAAGGCTGTGGGGGGTGGCCCCAGCAGGGAGATGAAAGACTCACCTTCCACAATATGCTCTGTAGCGCTGACAGCAAATTACTTCTGTTAGCAGAGCAGCAGGCGTGGGGCTGGAAAGAAGATCAAAAAGCATGTCTGGGAGTGTGACCGATGGGCGGCAGAGCGGAGATGAAAGACCCTGCAACTCCACTCTCTTGGGAAGAGTCATGGAAAAGAAAGCAGAAGGTGGATGGCCTGGGGAGGAGAGCTCCAGCCAAGGTGGGAACGTGCTGCCCTCTGGTTTCACGCAGTTGTGAGCAGAGCCTCGGATCTCCTGTGTGAACAGCTCGTGTTGGTTGTTGGTCACACTCTGGAGTCCTGAGGGTCCTTGGCACCAGGGCTGGAGATGGTCGGCCAAGGTGGAGACTGTGTCAGAGAGGTGGCTGGTGTGGTGGATGTGCTCTTACCCTCTCATGGACAGAGGGTATGTTCCAGCTGATCAGCAAATCCTTGGATGAATCAAGACAGACAGTGGTCTGGGCTGTGGAACAGAGGTAGCAAACAATGTTTGAATTGTACAGACACTGAATTGTGGCTCATCAGATTCTCTGCAACTTGACAGGGTTCCTACGGAGACCTCCATGGGGCAGGTCCTATTGCCCTTGCAGCTAGGAAGTGTGGACTTTACGGGGCTGGGAGGGAGGCCCATTGGATGAAGTCAAGAATAGAAAATGGACTAAATGGGAGCAGGAGAAAAGGTGATTGTTGCAATATCTTCATGGTGATGTTATCCTATTCAACTGGTCTCTTTTATTTCTTCCTGGTGATCCGTATTTGTTTCTGTCCATAGCTGGGGCAAATACTTTGCTCACTAGCTGCTCTCTGAGAGGAGAATCTCTTGTTCTCCACACTCAGAAAGAGGATTTTTCGCTTAGCCCATAAGTATCAGTGTTACCAAGTCTTCCAATGAGTCTGGCACGTATGGATTTTATAGCGGTTACTGTCAGGGCGCTGCAAGGGCCAGCTGCTCCCTAAGGGAAAGGGACCCAAGGGAACTTGCCAGGGCAGCAGGGCAGGGGCTCACCATCCAGGGCCCATCCCACCATCTCAGCGAGGAGCCAGGCAGCCCCAGCCCCGGGCACCAGGCCCTTCCCTGGGGACAGCGATGGGACGGGACACGGGCCCAGCTCAGTGGGGCCCATGGCTGGGCAGGGCTGTGGGATGCTGGAGACTGGCCCTGCTGCCTCATTGCTGGGGCAGGGTCTGATTGTCCCTGGGGGTGCTGGGCAGCAAGCAGGGAGAGGCCCGGGGAGGCTGGGCAGAGACAGTCAGAGCTGGTGGTGTCTTCGGGGCCTGGCTGTTACTGTGGATGGCCTCCAAGTACCCAGAAAGGCTTCGGCAGCTGATTTGCATGTGGCTGGAGTACGGCATATAAGAAATAACAGGCTCTCTCTTAGCTAATGATGACCCTTGAGGGGAGTCTGTGGATAACAGATGATGCAGGCTTCCCTCCAGTGAGCAAGTGCACATCTTTTGACAGCAGCTGCTGAACCCACTGATTCATCACTGAGGAATTTGCTGTGGGAAATAAACACTGTGGGTAGGTAGGACTCAGTAAATAGGATCAATAGCATTCAGGCTACTGTATGTCATCGGCTACATTTTAGTGGGAAGCCTTCCTGGGGAACACCTTTTTCTGGAGTTAAGCCAATTTGCTGTTCAGGCACAGGAAGGCAATTATTTTCCTAATTGATTTGAGCAGTACAGCAGATGCATAATGAAAAATTGTTAATAAAATGATAAAATATGTCATTAAAGATAATGTTGGTAGTCTTGAATATTGTTTGGAAAGGAAAATAAACCCAAACCTAAGGCTAGTGAAATAGAGCTGGAAAAGAAGAATCAGTAGATGGGGGTGAGGAAAGAGATGGAAGAGAAAAAAATGGAAACCCAGGTAAAGTGCCAGAGGTAAGATTCGTGGAAAGAGGCAGGACACGTACAGAGTAGAAAAGGAGCCCAGAAAGGATAAACCAATAAGTTTCTGATTTTTCCATTGGCTTTCTGCATGGAGCATCAGAACTGCTCTGAGGCGTGGATGCAGGCATGCACCCTTTCTCTTTGGTCATGAATTAGAACCTCAGCTAACATTTTTGATTTAAGCATGGTGCTATATAAAAATGCTTTTAGCAGACGGTTGAATAGCTTCTTCACAGGTAACGGTTCAGGTGCATCAGGGTAGACTCTTGGAAATATTTTGTTAACTTATAAAAAAAAAAAAAAACCCAAATGAAAAAAAAGGAAGTTGTTGAAGAGAGGCATACCAGGAGATAACCCCTTCTCATTAAAACTTGGGTATAAATCACAGTGCCCTTGAAGTTCTTCTCATTATCTTCAGCCTCCATCAGCAGCAGCTGTGCAGAAAAAGATCAGCTCAGCAGTGTTAGCCATAGCACAAAGGAAAGCCTTCCTGTAGGAAACCTAAGGATTCCTCAGTCCTTTCATTTGTGACGCAAAATGACTGAAACATTGAAACATCACAGAGCCTGTTTTTGGAAGCCCTGTTACAGGCTGAAAAAACACATGCAAGCACAGCAGTCTAAAGAAAGGAGGATGACAATCTTTTTTTTTTTTTTTTTTATATACTTGTGTATGAACTGAAGTCAGGTAGGATAAAAGTTAGCACTTTGGGGAAAACCTCAAGCAGCAGCATGTAAGAACTTTCATGCTGAATCAGACCAATGCTTCATCTTCTTCTGACATGTTATCTTCTTCATTGGCGACCTTGCCTCACTGGGCAGGTGGTTAATGCAGAATAACCTGTGCGTAGGCAAAATTTCTTCCTAATCTTGTCGGAGAGGGGCTGGGATTTGCTGTGCTGCATGAAAAGCTGCACTTCTAAACAACTGGATTTTTAAATAGTCATACATTCTGAAAAGTGTGGTTACAAATATAGTGGGTGGGTTTTTTTCAAGCCTTTGTCTTGTCATGTGATTTGGTGTGACAGGCAAGAGTCTGCCTGTAAGGGTCATCTTATTCTGGTTTCACTCAGCATATTTTTATTTTCTGTTTGAATTTCCGTCACTCACACCTGTTTAAAACACTTCTGTTGCTAGGAGAGCAGAAACAACAAGAGAGAAAATACTAGCATCCTCCTTCGCATGTTACTAGTTAAAATAATTGCAAAGAACACATTTCATGCATCCTTTTGTGTAAAATGCTTTTAGCATATGTTTTCGTCACCCCTGAAGGCCTCTTCCACCCTTGCCACTGTGGTAAGTCTTTCTCTTAGCACTAGCCACAAGGGCTGGCAGAGTGGCTCAGGCATCTCTGTTTACATTTGACATCCTCCTCACCCTCCCTTGCTATAGCTCTCCCTCACCAAATGTGAAAAATACGTTGTGTACACCCGCATTTTGGGGGTAATTCTGTCCACCTCTTCTGAAAATCCAGGGCTCATCCCAGTCGAGACTGCTCGCATTATCTGAAATGTTCACTGGGACAGCTATAAGCTTCCAGCTGTAAAGCTTATCCTTTTCTTGAATAAGGAGCAGCTGCTCGATAGTAAGTACTTCCCCGTGCTCGAAAGCTGTAGGTGAGTTGTGACCATTTGGTTGTTCACGGGGGTTTAGCACACCAGGCGCTGAACGGGGAAGGGGTGATCAGAAGCTATGGATCTTCTGTTGGCTCTGACACTTATTTGTGGACAAATTCTTTCAATAAATCACTTATTTCATCTGTGCCGCTGTTTGCCCTCTCATGTCCACCTTCTCTATTCATCTGCTTTGGGACAGGGACTGCCTGCTTATTGTATTCCTACAAAGCCCCAACACGGGTGGCTTCAGTTTCAGCTGGGATCCCTGGCTGCTACTGGCAATACTAGTCTTCGGCAGTTAACCTCACCAACGTATGCTTTGCAGAAGCGGAGCCGGTGTCCGTGCCAGCTTCCGCAACAATAAAAATCAAACTTCAAGTTTAGCAGAACTAAAATCTGATGTTTTAAGAGACGAGAGAAAATCCATTTTTCATCAGTCTTGAATTTCTTTTATAATTCCTGTTAATGCACTTAGGAGCTCCTGAAGCTATCTGTTCAGCAGCTACTTCACTGGAAATCTGCCTTCTCTTACCTCTTCCAGGTCACCAGTAGTCTCCTTAAAGAGTGAGGGGTGAAGAACAGAAGCAGCCACGTGTAATAATAACATTGCAGGTGAACATACTGATACCATTGCACAATACAGAAATGAAAAGCGGGCTGTGGCTGCTTCTGGGTCAACTATTGAAAGAAGTAGGAAGACATGTCGTTGTGACTAGTTTGTGAATACTCACAGCCAGACACTGGTGAATTTAGTTCTGATTCTTTAATTGCTTTGCAAGGGTTGTTGATAAAATTATGTTCTTCTCCACACTTATCCCCAGCTTGCTTTGTGGGGAATCTCAAAGGCTTTCTAGCTTTGCCCATGAAAGAGAGACACTACGCCAGGATGGTCTTCCTTCTCCTTCAGCAGTGAAGCCAACCCTTCCCCTGTGCAGAGTACCACCTCCACTGCCTCTCTTCCCTTGTCCTGGACATCACAGCTGCCTTTCCACAGCAAAGGGTAAGAAGATGGAAGCAATGGTTTCCATAATCATTATTGCTAAAAAGAAGGCATTATTTAATAGCATGACTACAAGAGAGTTGCACTAGAGGTCTAGGAGAGCTGCTTCTGATGTTTAAAATAAAAATTAGTAAGAGCATGTAGGAACAAGTCAGAGAAGTTTTTTCCACAGTGAAATACTAAAAAATCTTATCAATAAAATCAGAATTCATCAGCTACATTAAGATGTCCCCTTCTATTAAACACTATGTAGAGCAATTAGGAGTCTTAGCTTTGCATCAGAGGATACCGAACTTCTGCTTTTCCTCTGTTTCTTGCTTAGAGGCTATGTATAAGAGGAGTATTCTGTTGTACTGGTGGAAAACTGATTTTACCTTTGTAGAGTACTACCTTATCATACAGAACAAGCTTAACAGTGTCTTTAAATGGTGACGATAAGAAGATATTTAAGGGCTCTGAATGTACTTTTACTGGTAAATTCCAATTTGGTACAGTACCTCCTTATATATTCTCGTAAAACCAATAAAAATCACCATCTGTAGGATACAGGGAATATGGGATATTAAATATCTTCTGTGATATCAGGGCTGTAAGTGTTGCCAGAAACCATGGTACCTTGCAAAGAAACACCTCTGACCCTGACGGTAGAGACTTGTTATTACTGAAACACTGAGATGGTCTCCCGCTGTGTGTGAAACTTGAGCACAAAAGCAGCTGGGTGTTTTTAAGCAAACCATTATTTCTAACAAAAGATGCCTTTTCTCCCTCTTGGCCAATTGTTGAGAGAAAGCGAATGACACTTACTGTTAAACAAGCTTTAGAGTTTTCCATTCCAAGGAAAATAGCATGAGGCTGGCATAATCAATTGTGATTTGACAGAGCGATAGAAATGCACATGCTATGCAGTAGCTAAAAATCTGTCAAGAAGCAGACAGAATAGCAAATGACCGAGCACATTTCGGCGACAGCACGGCCAAAGTGTTGCGCGGAGCATAATCTTTACCCTTTCTTTACTAATGGATGAACAAAACGCAGTTAAACTGAATCTTTGTTTCTAGGTGAAATGTCATGTTTCATTCAGAGAAAAGGACCAATTATTCTCAGCTTTCAGGCTGTGACTTTTTCTCGTTCTCTACTTTGCTCTGGGGGCAGTGGAGGGAGCACAGAAAAAAATATTACGGGCTGCCAAAACACAGAAGAGGCTGGTAAGAGAAAAATGGTATGGTTATATTAGCATACCCTTGCCAAACTATCACCAGAGTATATTAGATGAGGCCTACTGTAATTCGTCCCAGTTCCACCATTGCTATAAGGAAAACTTTATTCAATAACGCAATGGCACTTTTAACAGTATCTCTGTCTAGATGCTGTGATCTGTCTTCACTTTCCCACGATCTTCATGTAGCTAGTTTACCTTTTTAGCTGTCTTTTAACTTCACCCACATTAAATTCAGATTTAACAAAAAAGGTTGCAAACAGCTTCCTTCCATGCACTGTGATTTGCATCCTCCATCCCTTCTTGCCATATGGAAGGCAGTATGGTTATGACACCCTGACCAATGCCTGGTTGCAATGCTGCTAGATGCCATGACAGCATCCTACGTGTTGGCTAGGCCTTACATCACCCATCCATTTCCCAGTGAAAGGCCATATTGGCTGCTTGTACTGGGATTGAAGATCCGTGTGGGGGTAATTGGAGCCAAACCAGTGATGCTGGAGTGGCAGAGAGACACAGCCTCTCCTAACTACTTGTCTGACAGTGTGAAGACTCGTGAAATAGGTGGAGTGTGGTACTAGTGGGACTTGCAGCAGGGCACTGACCTTAGCATTGTGCAATGTATCTCTGTGATATCTAATTAGCACGAAATGAAAGTAGCTGTAGCTGAATGTGTTTTGAACATGGTTACAGAGCCTATAGAGAAGCTACAGGCCCCCTTCTGCAATGAACTCCTTTGGTTTTGACAGTACCGAGTCTGAACATGGCCACAAGTTCTGCAAGTTGTAGGTAGTGCTTGGTTGGCTGCTTACCCTGATCTCTGCTGAGCTATATGGCTCTTCATAAATAAAGCAGCAAGCGAAGCCTTCAGGCCAGAACCACACTGACAGGTACTGCAATCAGTAGAACTAAAGACCTAAACTCCACAGGTGGAAGCACAATTGTCAGGAGCTCCACATTTCAGTCCACTTACAGTTGCAGCTGAATTGCATTGCTACAAGATGGGAGATGTTCTCCAGCGTCACCGGTGGCCACTGTCACTGTAGCCACAAGAAACCCCCGCCATGACTTTTCTGGGGAGGATGAGGGAGGATTCGGTTTTCCTTCAAGTTTTGGGCAGTGACAAATGTTTTTATTCAGAGGTAGGATTATTTATTTTTATTGTCTTCTCTGTTGATTGACAAATTTTCCTCTTAGAATTGATGTCACTAAGCAGGGCTGGCTTTGTGAGGTTGCATACACTGGAGAAGGCTAACAGTACCACCATTGGCAAAATGGCTTGGGGACCCCTTAGCAAGCTGGGCAGGCGATTTTGTGTACCTCAGAATCTTCAACCCTTATCACTTTCCTTGATTATCCTCCTTTTTTAATCGTTTTCTTCAAGACAGAAATCTTTCTTAGAGAATCAAGGATATCTTTGTCTTTTTCCCATTCTTTCACTTGGTGTCACTTCCCAGAAGTGTCAGATAGCTCAGCAGGTGACACTGAAGATAATACAATCTTGCCAAGTCAGTGGCATCAATTTCTGTGTCAGTTATTGCTCGTGATTGTCTTGCCTGGGATAAATCTTGTCTCTTGGGAGCTGCTGGGCTCCTTACAGTCATGCCATGGCACGAGTGACTGTGACGCAGCAGTGGCAGGCAGCAAGAGATGATATCACTTAGCAGGGCCAAAGGAGCTTTGCTAGAAAGCACGGTGCCTGCCTTCAAGCTAATGTGTGCCTTCTCCTCTGTCGCATTACTGAGTACCACATCCTTCTGACAGCAACGGTGGCAGCTTTACGGCTGTTTGGTGCCGCAAAGCTGTGCTAAGGGTCCCTAGAGCGATTACGGATTGAAGACAAGAGAATCCAGTGTAAGGGTTCAGATACTGTGCCACACATCACAAGATGGCCTGGTTGATTTGTAAAACCATTGAGATCCTAAACTATAGCTGTAGCCCCAGCCCTGGTTGTTGTTGTGGTTGTTGATGTTGTTGTTGTTGTTTGTGGGTTTTTTCCCCGACTCCCATGTCATTTTCATTTTCTTTAATATGTCTATTAGCTCCGAGTCCTCTAAAACCAACGATGTGCTGGCAGAGGCTCTCGGGAACTGTTGGTTAAAATTCTGCTGCCAACATGAAGAGAGTTTTAGGATAATTTCCTAAACTGGGAGATCAGCTCCTCTCTGAATACTATCAAAGCTGCCAATGTGTATCTATTGTGCCTATCTATGACACACATAAGGACCACATACAAAACTAAGAATAGCATCGCTGCTGACAAGAAAAAAAACAAACACATTCAGTCTCTGTTGCCACCTACTCACGATGACTATTGTACCACAGATTCATAACCAGATCTCAGGAGAACAAATCTTGGTTTTTTGGATATTAACCTTGTTAAGAATAAATTCATAGGAGGAAATGGAAAACTGGAATTGATCCTATATCAGCATAGATCAGAGATGAGTTTTAGGGCAGCATATGTGATTTCTGATCCTGGAAACACCCTGAAAGAACCCAGTTTTCAGAAGGCAGATGAATTGGACCTCAGCCTTCTTTTAAAGTGGGGGGCGGTGGTGGTGAATGAGACACACACGCCCCCCTCCCCCCATTCCTGATGTGTTTTAGAAGGTTGTGTTTTTAAAGGTCACGTTTTCCCCCATTTACATCCAGTGGTGGTTGCTGGGTGTAAGTTGATCGAGCTTTATTTTGGTTGCGATCTCAGGCTGTGCAATTTAGTCATATGGGCAACCGAACAGTACAAGGCACTCTCTCAAATTTTGAAAAAAGTATTCTAAAGTTGGCACAAGAATAAGTGTATTCTTGTGTATTTGTATTCTCATCTTTCATAGCCTTAAGAAATATTGGCTGTGTAATACTCTGCTGGCAAGGCAGCCATTTGCTCAGTAGTGACACTCCTATAGCTTTGGACACTAGCACTTGAGTGTTTGAGAGTGCATATTGGCTTGGGGGTGTGCACTGACTTGTCTCAATGTGATAAGGTCTTTCCTGATCTATACAGGTACCAGAAACAAGTATGACAGTTGTAACATGATGACAGTTTAAAAATACAGAACAACCCTCCTGTGGTTACAAGTGGACGCCTTAAATCTGTAGCCTTTGATATCCTGGCTTGCACTTACACTTCTGTGTTCTCTTGGACAACTGTGGTGATTCACTCATGTTCAATTTGCAACCATCTCATTGAGACCTACAGGAAAAGATATGAAACTACGCCCGGTGGTGATAAAGTTCTGATTTTGCTGAAGTTGTAGAAGCTGAGTGCTTTAATCATGCATTTGCGTCCTCCTCTTGGGATAACTGCAACATGTACAGGGCATGGGTGCAAGGTGTGATAGAGCTTTCTTTGCCAGAATTAAAAGGGTCGATGGAGTGATGCTAATTCTTACCACTTCAAATCATTCATCTACTTGAAAGATCTGTTGGTTTGTGTGAGCTTCTTAGCCAAAGCAGCACTTGCACCGTAAGGATGCTGGTTGTCGGCAAGCAGGAATCGCACCCCTCTCTTTCCTAAGCCAGCCTTGGTGCACTGAAGCTATGCTGATGCCACCCGCAGGAGGATGCGGGCACTTCCAGCAGCTCTGTCCTCATTTACAGCAGCTCTCGGCCCTGTGACGGGGGCTTCAGCAATACTCGCAGGTAGCATTAGCAAGCAGAGGAAACGTCAAGGTGTGTGTAGCTGCGTGGGCGCATAACTACAGGGTGATGTTCAAGGCCCTTATTGTATCCTTGTCTCACAATGGGAAGTGTGATCCCAGTGCTGGCGCATAAGGTAGAGAACAGAAATCTGACCCTTGGGGTTCATCTGGACTTAGCTCTGCGCAGATGGAGGCTGGATCGTGCGCCTGCCTCTCACAGTCCGCTCTTGTCGGTTACCCAAGTGGCAGGCTCCAGTCTACAGCTAGACCGCAAATCCACTTTGTGAAAATGTTGCCAAAGCCACGGATGTGTGAGGCCTCCCTCGTTCCTGCAGAGCATCCCAGGCGTCTTGCTGTTTTCCGGAGAGCAGAGTTGAACATCCAGCACCCCGGTGTGCAGAAAGCAGATCCCGCCTGCTGTCACAGCTCCCAGCCATGATGCGGCATGCAGAGTCGAGGAACCTTGCCCAACAGTTATTCTGGGATAGAAAAACCGGCCTTTGTACTAATACACGGATTTTCCCCAGAGGCTTCGCCAATATATTTCAGTGCAATATGGTTCTGCTGTTATTTAGCTGAAAGGTTTGTGAGATCCAAGTAAAACTAAGGGAAACCTTGGCTTTCTGGAGAACTTGATTAGTTCTGCGGTTAGGCTATTACGTGCTGGGTGCAGAAGAAAAAAAAAATCACAGCTTTACTTTTACAAAAATAGTAACAAAAAAGAGGTAAGCAGAAAAGACAAGGGAAATCATACCGTTTATGACAGCAAATAATATTTAGATGGGTTTTGTGTCTTACTGTACTATAAAAGTAACTTATTTCTGTGGATGCATAAATAGAATGACTGATCTTTGACTTTAATGCTGTGAACAAATTACTGATTAGCAATATTTTTGCATAATATGCTCAGTAAAATGCTGCTTTTTATTTGTGCTTTATCTGCACTGTGAAAAACCCCAGGTTTACAGTGTATATTTCTAACACATGCAGCAGTATCATGTTAAAGTCTCTAAGCAGAGAGTCAGGGTTTTCTGGCAGAAGATTTCAGCTACAACCCAAGCAGGGGCTGTTATTATTTTTAATTTGGAAGGCTTGCGATGAGCGTTCCTGGTTTGGGCTAGCAAACACAGCTGCCTGCCTGCTCTTTGTTTCACACCTCACAGGTCCAGGATTTGCCAGCTCAGCAAACACCTGACATCAAATTCACAGCATAAGACCGATTTGTTTCTGTTTTGTGCTCCTTTCTTTTCCCGGAAAATTTGCATCACTGGAGATACCTTTTCAAAATGTTTTGTGTATATATCTTTATGTCTATTTGGGGGCAGATAGGATGCAAGCACAGCATCTACCTCTCAGTGGATATGCTCCAGGAGCTCTATCCTTGTCAAATCGGTGTGCCTCAGACAGGCCTATGAATTTATCTTCATCAAATCCTGGTGAGGTTG
>NW_009626184.1:16913-41236 GCF_000690535.1 Cariama cristata | reverse complement strand
GATGACATCCGCAGCCTTTCCCTCATCCATGAAGTGAGTCACCTTCTCATAGAAGGAGATCAAGTTATTCAAGCAGGACCTGCCTTTCAAACCCGTGCTTGACTGGACCTGATCACCTGGTTGTCCTGTACATGCTGCGTGATGGCACTCAAGACGATCTGCTCCGTAACCTTCCCTGGTACTGAGGTCGGGCTGACAGGGCTGTAATTGCCCGGACCCCCCTTCCGGCCATTCTTGTAGATGGGCGTCACATTTGCTAGCCTCCAGTCAACTAGGACCTCCCTGGTTAGCCAGGACTGCTGGTAAATGATGCCGTCCGCCAGCTCCCTCAGTACCCTTGGGTGGATCCCATCTGGCCCCATAGACCTGTGTGTGTCCAAGTGGTGTAGCAGGTTGCAGACCACTTCCCCTTGGATTATGGGGGCTTCATTCTGCCCAGTTCCTGTCTTCCACCTCAGGGCGCTGGGGACCTGGAGAGCAACTGGTCTTACTATTAAAGACTGAGGCAAAGAAGGCATTAAGTACCTCAGCCTTGTCCTCCGCCTTTGTCACTGTGTTTCCCCCTGCATCTAGTAAAGTAAATTCTCCTTTCCCTTCTTTTGTTGCTAATGTATTTATAGAAACATTTTTTATTGTCTTTTACGGCAGCAGCCAGATTAAGTTCTAGCTGGGCTTTGGCCCTTCTAGTTTTCTGCTTGCATAACCTTACAACATCCATGTAGTCCTCCTGAGTTGCCTAACATTTCCTCCAAAGGTCATAAACTCTCCTTTTTTTTCCTGAGTTCCAGCCAAAGCTCTCTGTTCAGCCAGGCCGGTCTTTTTCCCCGCTGTCTCATCTTTCGGCACATAAGGACGGCCTGCTCCTGTGCCTTAAGATTTCCTTCTTGAAGAATACCCAGCCTTCCTGGACCCCTTTGCCCTTAAGGACTGCATCCCAAGGGACTCTGTCAACCAGACCGCTAAACAGACCCGAGTCTGCCCTCCGGAAGTCCAAGGGAGCAGTTCTGCTGATCTCCCTCCTTACTTCTCCGAGAATCAAAAGCACTATCATTTCATGATTGCTGTGCCCAAGACCCCCTCCAACCATCACATCACCCACAAGTCCTTCTCTGTTCACAAACACCAGGTCCAGTGGGGACCTTCCCTAGTTGACTCCTTCACCAGCTGTGTCAGGAAGATCTCTTCCACACACTCCAGGAACCTCCTAGACTGTTTCCTCTGTGCTGTGTTGTATTTCCAGCGGACATCTGGTAAGTTGAAGTTCCCCACGAGAACAAGGGCTAGTGATTGTCAGACTTCTCTTAGCTCCTTATAGAATATTTTGTCTGCCTCTTCATCCTGGGTGGGTGATCTATAACAGACTCCCACCATGATACTGCCTTGTTGGCACAAAACCATTCTCAGTAATAGTTTGATCAAAGCATTCTAAAAATAAAATGAAGAAAAAAAGCCCCCAGTTTTACAGAAGCAGAGTGGTTTAGATCTAACATGGGGTATTGATAAATACTGTGAGCAGTTCTCTTTTTAAGTGGGATATTTAACACTGAAACTAGTGTACTTAGGTGGCACAACTCTTAAGTAGTAGGTCTGTTGTGACTGACCATTACTAGTCCAGGTAAAATCAGAATAAATGCTTGTCTGTCCTCAAAAGTTGTGTAAGTACACCTGTGCAAGCAAAAATCTCAGCTGTTCTGATGATCTACATCAGTAGAATAAATCATAAACAACATTAAGAAAAGGGTAATCGCATAATTTTGTTCATAACTGTATCCAAACCGCAGTTTTGGTTTTTGGGGGTTTTTTTTTTTGGGTGGTGTTGAACAGTTTGCAAGTTCTTGACGCAGAGCTACCAGCAAAATTGAAATGTAGAGCAAGGCACAAATTCATACAGCAGGTAATGCGAGGGAGAACTTGTACAGAGACTGAAATAGGAACTGAAAAAATAATGCAGAATTGGCATTTCTTCCTTTCTCCCTTGTGTTGAAGCAAAGTTGTTCCACAAAAGCGATAAAATTACAATTGTATGGCTATACAGTATGGTGTATTAGCTTTTCAGTGACAAAATAGCATACTACTGCTTTGTTTCCTATAGTTAAGGTAGCCTTGATACAGAAGCCTATATGAAGAGGAGTGATAGACTTGTTTCTGCTGTATTTTTTGCTCGGGAAATACAGGTGGCTGTTTTGTTTGCCATAGGCAAAGCAGGATGATGAAGAGTACTGAGTGTCTGACCAACAGCAGTTGATGTGGGGAAAGAAGAAAAGAAACGTGTAGGTGCAGGTCTGCTAGTAAAGGCATTTGTCATGGTTTATTCTTGGAGGAACTGATACTAACAAAGAATTCAAGCTTGTGGACATTTAAAACTGTAGTATTTTATAAGTTTTCTAAAGTTCAATGCTTTTGAAGAATCTTTTAATCTCTGTTCCTTATGTAAATAGTTACTGGAGTTATGGTTCATCTCAAACACCGGAATAAAAACCCAAAGTTGTTCCTTGCTACACACAGCTCCTTTTTGATTTATGACTTGTTCTTCCAGTTGACCAGCTTGGTTTAACTGCTGTGCTGTGTAAAACTAAAGTAAACTTTGAATGCTTTAATTAACTTTCCTACTATATGATGATAGAGCAAATAGTTTCAGCATATGTGTTCATTACAGAAAGATGTATTCATCTGTGAATCTTTTATTCATCCATATGTGTACAATCAAACACGTAAATCAGAAGAGATACAGTTTTATTCTAATCAGGAGTCAGAATTATAACACACAAACATGTTTTTAAGAAATAAATGCCATTAAAATTCTCAGTGTTCAATATAGAATTTCAGTGATGGGCGCTTCCTTGGAATGAAAAGGCATAGCAATGTTAGACTTAGCTATTTTGTGTAAATCCAGTCAAGGACTTGGTATAGTGTGAAATCCCTGTTCTTTCAAAGTAGAAATTACCAGGTGTGCTTGAGATCTAAAGGTTGTAGTTCTGATTGTGGAAGTTTTTGTATTTGAAGTTATTTAATGTGGTTTTTGATAGTCTTTACAGAGTAACTTTATGCAGCTTAGCCAGTGTGACAAAAAATCACAGAGAGGGAAGACATCTCGGTCATGAGTTACACACTTTTTTTTTTATAATCTAGGTTGTGACCTATTTTTTCATTCTAGTAGCACTAGATATGCCATTGGTGGTAATGTCACCCAGTAATAACAAGAGAGAGTCAGTAAAAATTAATGACTTTAATTTCCTCTTTTAATGCTGCTCTGTATCAAGATAGAAGCTTTTGGTAGTACAGTTAATTGAAACCAATTTACAGGTTTTTAGAGACTGAATACTTCCTTCTTCAGTGAATGATTTGGCATCACTGGTATTAAGATTGATTACTGGAAGTCTAGTATTTTAACTCTTTATTCAGTCTGCTTCTGTTTGATGAATCTATTTTCATTCTGTGAGAAACATTCACCTATGTAGTTTTTAAGAGAGGACAAAGTCTGTGAAGCAAAGGTTTATTTCAGCGCTGGGTGCACGGGAGATCACCTCCGTGATCCTCCTGCAAGCACACTGGTTAGTCTAACTTCCACAAATTTATTAAGGACAGCCATTCATAGTCATGTCATTTCCCAGAAGTCTTATACATATTTAAATGATTTCCCTGACGTTATTTACATCTATACCCTCCCACTTGCGTCTGCACTGTTCTCTAGGGGTCTTCTTTGGGGGTCGTGGGGTGAAGGCTCAGAGTCGTCTTCTGGTTGAACTTATTCCGGTGCTTGTACTCCGTTGTTTCGGCTACATCGTGAACCCAAGTTGGCGGTTAATCCTCTCTTCCATAGAAGGGCGGGAATGTGACATCCAGGTAGAGGCTGATCATGGCTAAGATAAGTGGTGTCAGCCAAAGCAATGTAACCCTATACCCAAATACACGTTACCCTGTCTCCATCCCCATAATTGGGTACCTGGAAACTTAAATTCCTTCTTACTATTACTTAAGCAAAACTACAATATTATTTATCACAATTCCAAGGTTATGTTTTGCGTCATTCCAAGAAATGTATTGGGAACTGAGTAATGCAGTAAGGCTTCACCTTAAAGAAAAGGGGAAGGGTCAAAAGGATAATTTCGTTAATCAATGCTTATAGCACACTGTTCAGAGGCAACCAGTGGATTTCTATTGATTGTGGCAATTCAACCACTTCTTATAAGGCAAGTCTGTGTGTTTAACGTCTATATTTTTGGTTTGGCGTGGACCTCTGATTAAGTCCATCAGCGGTTATTTGCTGGGCAAACATGTGAGTAGTGCAGAAGAAACTGGCAGTTCAGATTACAAAAACTCAAAGTTGTGGTAGGTTTGATTCTAAAAATAATTACATATACACAATTCCATTGTTTGTGTCTGTGTATGAGCGGTCTTATGTCTGTTAAGCTGTTTAAAGTGAGTTCATACTAAATAATTTTATTTTCTGTGATGTTGCAAGCCTTAGAACTCTTCTGGTTGCTTTCACAAATCAAAATAGCACAACTTGGAGTTATTCTGCTGTTGTTTTTACTAGTTCATCAGGTTTTAGACTGCACAAACAAGTCCAACTTGGCTTAAAAATTCAGTCCTTGTAGACAAATGCACCTTCCAGCAACAGCAGAGAATTTGGAAACGGTAGAGATGGCTGTCACCTAGTTTGACCTTCTTGATAAAGGCTGGATAATATAATCCATGAATGTCACTGTTGACAATGTGTACATATATTCTTACCAAATTGTGTTCTATTTGAATGTTTACTGTCAGTCAAGTCATGCAAAAACCATGCCGGAGAAACTGAAGATTGTTTCTACATGAAATGTGGATAGGATTCTGAAATTAATTTATCTTTTGAGAGATCAGGCAGAATATTGGATTTGTTTTATTAGAGAAATAAAAAAGTAATGGAAAATAAATAGAAATAATGTTTAACGTTAGCTCCTCTCGCTGTTAATGGTATAAACTTAATATTGCTTTTAGTGCTCAAACACTTTGGAGAACTAAGTCTACTTAAATTAAAGTGGTGTCTATATTTTTTAAAAAAGCTTAAATACGCCAATGGAAGCAAGATTTAAAATTTTAATTTCTTTTCTTGAATATGGTCAGAGAATGTGTGGCAGATAAAAATGGGTCCCTGCAGTCTGTAAAGGCAGCGACTTGCGTATTGACTTTACTTTTCAAAGTCAATGCAATCTATCCAAACACATTGGAAAGCCAATTTTAATTGGCGTATAGGAATTGGTTTGAAACTTCCCACCTTCTTGTGGAGTAAATTAGACAGTCGTGTTTTATTAATTAATAACACTTAAACAAAAAACAAGTTAGTTCACAGCTGTTTGTGGTAGAGAGGGGCAGTGGATTAAATTTAAGACCTAGTTTTCTTGACAGGGATTTCATCCCACACAGTACTGTACTTGTCTCAGGCTTCAGATAAATATGTGTCTAGATTTCTGCGGCTTCAGTAACTGCCTGTTTGTTTGCCGAAGTTCTTGTTTCTAACTTCCTTTAGTTCAACTTTTCAAATTTGAGAGGTGGGTTGTGCAGTGAATTGTAAGAATAAAAGCTGCACTTGTATTTTCTTATTTTTTTTTTTCACCTGGGTTTAGTGATTAGTAAACGTAACTGAAGATCGATGCCTTATGACACTTTGGCAATGGGTATAACTATATTTAAAAGATAATGCGCTAAAAGCACATATCAACTATTTGAAAAGAAGACAGGCGTGTGTGCTGATTCCTGAAAATGAAACTGGGACTGATGTTTAAAAGGAAATTTCTTTCTCTTGTGGTTGTGCCAGTCTGATAGGCATGTAATGTTAATTTCTTCTTGAGGGAAGCAGAGGAAAACAATCATATGAAGACATGTTTTAACAGCATCTTCCTCAGCACAACAGTGTTTAGCCATGTTTTGAAGAATTCTGGGAAGTGAGGGCTTGGGCATTATCTATGAGGCTGAATGGTGAGAAATTTTGAATAAATTGTGTGGAGAAATGCATGCTACACACTGAAATTATTATAAAACGTATTAATGCCTGAGGGTACACTTCACAACAAAAGCATTAATTAAAAGCAGTATTATCCTGGAAAGACGTGGAGAACAAGATCTGTTCTTGTAACAGAAGCATAATTGCAGTCTTGTCAAAATATCATTAGACCCTGTGGCAATTGAAAGAACATCTTTTCAACATAGCTTGACTTTTTGGAGTCCCATTTTTTATGCTTTAAGTAATTCAGCAGTTTTCTATCTGCAACCTTTGCTTTTAATTTTTGCCGTCAGGTTGAATAATGATGTTTTTGTGAAGATCAGAAAAAAGGAAAACCAATGGGACCAGATGCCCTTCAGCATGTTATTAAAGGGAGTAATACATTGTTTTTGCTAAGCTGTTTTATCTTCCTACAGTATAAACCTGACGGCTGCTTGGTATGGGAAAATTGGAAGGAGATGCATTATACAGGAAAGGCATGATGGTTGTTAATGTAACCCTCCTTTGTTTTAGAAGGATGTTTTCAACTTGAGTTAGTGAAGCACGAGATATGGCACCCTGTCTGAAACAGGTTTTATCAGCATTGTGCTGGATGTAACATGCTCGATGATGTTGTTCGTGACTGCTGCATTCAAGTAATATTGCATGTACTTGAATACATCCTTTTGAAGGCTGCCTTTAGAGTGAGGCATTGCCATTTAAAAGGGGAAGACTTTTTGTTGTTGAGTGCTATCTTGTCAAGAGACTAGCAACAAAAAAAGTGAGTTCAAATGCAGTCTTCATTATTTTAACTCTAAAAATTTGAAACGTAAACTCATTAAACAGCCAGTATGTATGGAAAAAATACATGTACATCTGTACATGGATGTCTTTAATCTTTAGCTTGAGTTCAGTCTGTATTTTCGGTGACTGACTGGTGTATTTAGTTGTGTGTTTGTAGGCATTTAGACCAGCCGATCATGACTGACTTTGAGCTTCTTAAAGAACTCAGTTGCCCTTATCAGAGTTGCTTGGTGGTATTATGAAGACTTCACGGTTCTACTAGTTGCTTACATCTAGTGATAGTTTGAGAAGGCATAGCTTATTTATTTATTATTCTTTATTTGTTATTTTTTCCTAAAGCTGCTCAAGAGCTTTTGAGATTTAATTGTGTTGTTCTCTAAGGTGTTTCTTTTCATCAATTTTGGGGGAGGCAGGAAGAATATTAAAAAAAAATAAAAATTGCTTGGTGGATCCTAAGATAATGAATTTCACCTTTCTGAAGCTGATTATAGAAGAGATTGAACCAGTTTGGTGTTTTAAATAAACAGTAATTGAATCACTTCAATTGCTAAAATTCAGCAGTTATTTTGGTAGTTGGTGTACAAATGCTGAAAAACTGAAGTTCCATTTCACTGTTGAATTACTTCATGAAACTTGTTTACCATGCAAAATTTCTTACCTTCTGATCTCTCCCCCACCCCCTGAATGTGCTTTTTTCCCTGGAAGCATTTTTCATCAATATGAATAAAAAGTAGTCTGCAGGAGTTGGCAGTCCAGTCTGTCTGCACCATTCAGGGTAATCTTTGTTTAAATTAGTTCTTAATTGACAACTTCTCAGATTTTAAACTAATTAGAAGTAGATTTCTTTCTTCCCAAAACCTTACTCTTGGGAAGTAACTTGAAACAAATACTTTATAAGGTGGCTTAGTCAAAATCTCGTGCGGTGCAAGAGCTGCTGCTCCAAGCGTCACATAGTATATATTGGTGACATGAATCTGTTTCCAGGCTTTTTATTCCTTAGTCCCTTCTGTCTTGGATGTCCGAAATAGGAACTTAAAGAACTTGCTGGCTCCCGTGTTCTTTAAAATATTTGGATTTTCTGATGACTCAGTTTGCATATTGATATGTGAATTTTAGTGATAGTCAATATAGTAGCTACCCAAATACATACTGTGAATGTGTATATGTGTGTGTGTATTTTGAAGTTTTCTGATTTCGGAACTGCTGAGAAAATTAAAATGTATAAAAGTTTTCATGGTTTAGAAACTGTAGCCTGTAGGAAAGGATTAGTCTTGACAATGCAGCACTGTCTATTGAGTCAATTAAGCATGTAGGTTTCGCTAGCTTGGGAGCAAGTTCCAGCATGTGACATTATAAATAGCACTCTCACATAACATGTAGGCTTAGTAAGTGGGCCATAATTTCCCCTGCCACTTTACCAGATTTCTTTTGAGTCAACTGTACCGATGAAGAATTTTGAGTCTTTCTGATGACTGTCTTGGGGTGCTACTACTACATGCTTGGGGACTGCTGGATCAAAATAAGGCTAAGTTGCTCAAAGTGTCGTGTCTCTTCTTGGTTTCCTGAGCACGTGCCTTTTTTTTTTCCCCGTTTGCCCATATGTAGAAACAGAACCTTGTGGCCCAATGACTCAAAAATCCTTAAGAGTAGTGCTGAATCTCCAACCTGTCCAACTTCTCATTAGCTCAAATACATTCTGAACACCTAATTGTTTGATTTAGCAAAAAGTAGTAATGTTTAGAAGAAATAAATACCTATATAGATTGTCATAGCTCTGTTTTCTTAATAGAGCATCCTTCCTGCTAATGTCAGCATCCTCTGACGTAGTAGTTTTCTAAAGGTGATCAATGACTAGCTGGTCGTTTAGACCTGAGTTGATGTTAAAACTGTGGCAAACCGAAGGGTTCCTTCTCTGCAGCAAACAGTGCATGGGGGAAACCTTGTCTTTGTAGTAGCTTATGCCTTTTATGTCAGGCCTGGCTTCATTGCTGGCTACGATTTTGTTTTGTCTTCTGGATTTGGACTTGGCTTTGTACTAGAACAACCTTTTTTCGCTCCTTTCACACCCTCTCCCAATCCTGCTGTATTTGGTGGAGAATTATTACGACTGGATCTCCTTGAGCATGAACTCCAGGTTAGATTTTTCTTTGCATTTATGAAAATAGAAAGGCAACAGAAATTCTAGTAGCTTTCAGTGTAAGACTCCTAATTTCATGCAGTGTGTGTGATGTACCTAAATGGATTTTCCAGTTGGAAAGATGAAACTATATAATCTCTTGTAAAAGAATATTTTGCAGTTTTAAATGCTGCCAGCTTTGCCTCATCTTCTCCCTACACCTCTAGAAGAAATCTCAACAGCTTTTGGTGGAATGTAGCAAATGTGATCCTTGTTAAAAAAAAAAGTCTGTTACAAACAAAACATGTATGTTTTTAGCCTTGATTTAAAGTATAGCTCTCATCAGCTTTTCCAATAGTTGTACAACAAACATACAGGAGCAGTATGGTCAATCAGCATCATTTGCTTTAAAAACAATTTAATTGCATTTTTGGCTACTTTAGAGGAAATCATGTTCCAAGTTCTGAAATTGAGTGCTTTTCAGAAGGATGGCATTCATCCTTTAGACAGTCTAAGCCAGTGATCTCGAGCGTGGGGTGTGTGCATTCCAAGTGGTGTGTGAGACAGTCCATTGGGGAGCGGGAAGAAAATGTATTTTGTACTGTTAATAAATAAAACTTAAAAAATTAAAATTAAAATAGTGTTTAGTTTATCTTTAGCTCGTCCTTTTTTACCTCCTATTTTTGTGTATGTTTTATAGTGTACTTAATATGCAGTACATGTATAGTAATTTATAAATATATATATTTGGGGGTGCATACTCAAAAATTTTTTACTGATAGCGTTCGTGATGAAAAAAGTTTGGAGACCAGTGGTCTAAGCTACCTTGTAGCAAGCGTTTTGGCATGTGTGTTTTTGTTGGGTTTGTCCTGCTTCCCTTTCCTATTGGAAAACCTCTGTATTCTCATATAACTTTATATTTAAAACACTGTGAGCAAAACATTTTTCAGTTTTGTTTTTAGTTGATCAGATTTACCTCCATGGGTGTCGGTGAGGTTGTCTGGTGTGAACAATTCAATTGTGGTAAGATTGCTTTGATTCAGTTGTTCTTGTGTAGAAATTCTGGGAGTTGCACTTTTATATGATGTCAGAATTGAAATTTCCAAGAAATACTGCCCACTTTTAAACAACATGATGTTAGGTTTACTGGTGTTTATAGGCTGAATACAAAAAAAAAAAGCCTGTTATAGTTTAATCTAAAAACCTAACTTTGGAGTTCAAATCTGATACTTGATGGACTGAGCCATCTGTATTGCTGAAATAAAAAGGGTGAAACTAGCTGATTTTGAACTGCATCCTTGTTTTTGTCCTTATTCTTCTCCTTTCATCTTCTGTATGATCAATTTACATAATTTTTTGTTAATTTAGAAATTACGAGCTTATTGACCTGTCGGTTACACTGTAAGTCATAAAACTAAATGAAACTGAGGTACCTAATGAAACGTTTGGGCTTTTTGCCATATGTGAAACTCTTTTCAGTTCAGATTTTGAGAAAGATAGGTGTTCAGGCTGTTTTTAGTAATTTTCCTGTAATTTTAACTTGCTCAGAAAAAGGCAGTAGCTGTGGACATCTTTTGTACAGTTTCCGGATTGATGTAAGGCATTTGGTACTACATCCACTTGGCGTATTCTGGTATTGCTTGAGTCTTGTATTGGAATTACTCAGCATTTTCTTAAAATGTCTTTTTGAAGGGAGTTGCTTTCCAAAGTGGTCTCGGAAGTTCCTCGTGTGTTACACACAGCAGAAAGAAGAGGCTGGTTACAGTGTGTCTGTTCCTTGGCCCAGTTGTGTCATCATTAAAGAATTACAGCAATCTGAACCTTTAACATAAAAACTTACAAAACCATAGTCCTAAACTGTAGCCTTCTCCCATGTTACAGGTTTGGGCGGGGTCTTGGTTTTGCTGCCTATGAAGGATTTTTTTGTTCATTTATTAGCATCTTCTGTTGGTTTTGATAATATTGGATATTTTAAGTATTTTTGTGGTTTTAGTTTTTTCCTTCCTCTTAGCCGTGGTCTCAGTAAGAATACAGGACCTGCAGTAAAGTGATGCTGCTCCACCTTTTCCAGATACTGAATTTAATTCCTTAGATAAGAGTGGGTTAATGTAGTCATGAAGTAAGTAAGTACCTCTCAGAAAATACGATTACACCCGCAGAGTCCCCATGTGTGGATTTGGTAAGTGGTGGCAAAAGGAAATGTTTTGCCTTGTACTTGTATCATCTGAGTAACAACAGCAGGGCCGGGAGAAGTGCCTTAATCTTGGCACAGTGTATACCATGGGAGATTTTTGCCTGCGTAGCAACATCAGCCAGAAGGATAAGAATTTTTGTCCCATACCAAGGTGGTCAAAGATGTGCTCTTCTAGCAAAATAGCATATGTTATTGACTCTTGACTCAATTCTTTCTCTTCTTGGGTTTTACTGTCATGACAAGTTTGAAAGAGAAGTGCTCTGTCGGTGTTGTAAATATTTCAGGTAATCTGATGACCATGTCTTCTGCTGGCCAGCACGTTGTGCTCCCAGCATTTGTATGGGAGCCGAGGAGGGCTTGGGTTTGATAGGTGTTAGGTGACCTGGCCTCTCTAGCCACCCTCAAAGAAGACTGAGAAGTTTGGTAAGGTTTTTGGGCAGAAGTGGTACTTCTTATTACACCAGCTAGTAAAAAAAAAAAAGACAAGTGTTGATCATAAAAGCTCTCCTGCAAAAGAGGAAAGGAGGAATTTGATATTGTGTTTTTGTGCTTTTTTTAAAAGTTTCTCCAATAAATATTAATGATGATCAGGTGCAGGTCTTTCCTATATATACCTTTTGAATTTTGTTACGGTATGGTGGTTGTGTGATTTTGTGGCCCTGCTCTCCTGATGCTTCTGCATTTGAATCTGGACTTGCAGGTGAAGCAGTTCTGGAGGCCCCTTGAGGTGTCTGTACTTCTTGTTATATATTTTTACAGGTGAATAGATCAAAGTAACTGGGTCAAAATCCCACTTAGACTTCTGTGCTTTTATATGAATTATGCTACTCCTTCTTCTTTAATGATATATTTTGTTATTTTCAGCTTAGTGTCCTTAGGATCCTGGCATTGTGAGCCATTTATTGCTGTCTCCCAGTACAGAGGGTTTGTTTTTTGTGAACAGAGGTGACTGGGTAGGAAGGGGAAGCCTGTTGATTCCTCCTGGGAAGCAAAAGCTGTAGTATGAGCCTCGCTGTTACTGAATATTGTTAAATCTTGAGAGTACTTAAACAGTTTGAAATAGCTAGTTAGTGGGGCTGTACAACTTGACTACTTCTGGAAACACTTGTGACTCCTGGTAACGTAATGAACTCAAACCAGCTGCAGAGGTGGGTTCAGCATCAAACACACTGATGGCTGAGTTTTAATTGGCTTCACCTGTCCAAACACATGGGTGATGGCACTGGAGGCAGAACTTGATGCCTATGGTTATATAGAGAAGAAGGAACCTGGTTTGACTTTCAGGGTGGTAAGAAAGCTTTTTGAGCAATGCTGTGAATCAAAGTTTTGTTTGTAAAGTGGTAGGAAGTTGTACCCCCAAAACATGAAGCCTCAAAAAGCCCCTTCTTCAATATACAAAATTCATGCTGCTTTCCCCAACATTGAATCTGTTTCCTAGGAGTAGATGCTTCAAAGTGGCTAGAGCTTTCAGTGTTTACACTACAGGTTGAATTTTTTATGTTTAAGAAAAACCAAAATAGATGTGGCTGCCTGTGGACTGATAGTTTTGAATTTGTAGAAAATGGGGAGTGTATTTAATCAGCCATTTGAAACATAGTGGTTGTTTTCCTAGGTATTCCAAGATATCTTCATTACCTAACTTTAGGACCTAAAAGTAATTGGTCTGATGCCTATAAACAAGCTTTCGTGTATTCTGTAAGATTTTGAAAATGTCTCTGGTGTGATGCTGCTCAGGAGCTGGAAGGTGCTACAAATCTGAATCCTGATTAGTTGGCTTCATTTCAGCCTTCAGTAAAGGGCTGTGACCTGTGGGTTCCAGTTGATTAAGTCCGGGGATGGGACAAGTAAACATCTTAAGAAATAACTTTTTCCACAGCAAGGCAGACCACTATGCGTTTGTTTGTATTCTAAGAAAAAGCAAACTCTTTTTTCTTTTTTTCTTTTGAATTTTTGTTAAGGGGGAGTGCATGCTGAAATTTTCAAGTTTTCCAGAAAGAAATCCAATGGTTTAGGCGGCTAGATTTTTCAGGCTGCTCAAACAAGTAGAACTTGGGAGTGTTTTCGCCTGTGTCTCCATAGAAATTCTTTCCTCCCCCACCATGTTCTTTCATATTTAGTTTCCATAACTAGCGCGCTGTTGTGAAGGAGGGGAAATGCAGGGTAACTGCAGGGAAGTCAGCCAATGACTCCAGCATCAGAGCAGACTCCAGGGCTTGTGGAGGTAACCTTTGTGACCTTCACAAGGGGCCTCTCTGAGGAGAGCCATTTCTCCTGCCTTGTAATGGTAAAGAAAAAAACTTGGCAACTCCTTTGATCAGCAAAGCAAAAACAAGGAGAGCAAGGAGCAAATGGGCAGCTTTGTGCAAAAAACTGCCAAGTCAGTGCTGGCTTTCTCTGTGCTGAGAACAGCATTACCACCTTACTTAGAATACACGCACATTTCTATAGGGTCTTGGGATAGTTGTTGCATAGTTTTAGAAAATCCTTCTGTTCAAAACTAAGGGAAAATCATGGTTGTTACCAGTTACGGTGGAGTGAAAGTGTTTCATCTAATAATTTGCAATGTGAGAGTGAGGGAACTTTTCCTTTCTTATTTTTTGGGGGCAAGATTTTCAAAAGAGAAGAAGGAATTGCACAACACTTTTAAAAATAGTTCTGGCATTGTGAGGTGGACACTTCTTGTATGCAGCTGGCATATATTTTTTACTATAAAACTTACTGCTTTGCAGATTTTGGTGTTATTTTTCTGTTTCTCAGTTTATGCCTACGGTGCATTTCAGATGATTAATAGAAGGAACAGCGGTTTTGCTTTGCAAGTATGTAAAGTTTTATTTTGACTTTTACAGATCTAAAAACAAATGAACGAAATCTGTTCTTACATTGGGAAAAATTTTGTATCAGCTTTTAGCTTCTCTTCTCCTTCATTATGTTCTTTTTACTGTTGTTCAGCTGCTGGTCTTCAAGTGCAGCTGTATCCTTCTGTCGCAGTTGCTAGTCTCTGTTACAGTTCCTCATGTCTCTGAGAAGTTGTGTTCCTCCCCCGTGATAGTTCTCTGCTCAGTGGAGTTAATTCTTCCACCTGAGCTGAAGTGCTCTGTATGCTTCCTCTGCCTGGAAGATTCTTCCTAGGAAGGGGGTTCATTATGTTTTGATTCAGTACTTCCTTCTGTTCCAGTGAGAGTCTGCCTCCCAGTTTAATCTGTCAGACCAATATATTTCTATCCAGTGAACTCAACAGTTCATTCATTCTCAGCAAGAACTCTTCCTGTGGTTTGTAAACTTGCAGATTTCGACCTCCTTCCGTGGCTACTTCAGCTTCTCTTCATGAAGCTTGGCTCCTTAGGAGATGTTGGTATTGCCAGATTCCTCTGCAAGTCATGTTTCTTCTTTTAGACTTCCACTATTCAATTTCTTTTGATGTTTCATCCTTTCCTCTGCCACTCCCTAATTAATCACCCTTAGTACTGTGCTGAAGTGATTCACAGTGATTTTCTTCTTTCTTACATGACTGAAAATAAATAATCAGCTCCACAGTTACAGAGCCAGGTGAACCATGTTTTCAAATCCGCACTGTTCTGGAGTGTAGTGCCCTTCAATTTTATGAAAGTGCAGAAATTTAAGTAAGTTTCATTGTCTTACAAAATAGCTGCAGGTTCTCAGTGATTAAAGAGCTTATTAGATCCTTGCACAGCTCTGGATAGGATGCAAATTAATTTTCCATGGATATGATTTAATTTTGTGCAAACTGTTCTTTAGCAGCTTTCACCTGCAGGACATCTGTTGCTCCAACATACACAGTGATTTTCAGATAAGATACTTCACATCTGATGAAGATACCCAGGAAACTGATTTGCCTCAAGTCCCTCATCACCAATTAATTTTAAGTAAATTGTAGCAGAGTGACTCCATCCGCAGATTGATTTATCTTGTATGTACTGATAGTGAGACACGATCTCACTGCAGTTACTGTATTTGAGGGACAAACCCAACATCTACCGACTACCTCTCCCATGGATTGCGTTGACAAAATCGGCAAACAGCAGTTCCCAGCCTGCTCTGTGAGCAGGAGGAGGAGCGTTCCTCCAGGCCCTCCTCCTCCTCCTCCTCTCTCATGTGGAAGCTCTGAGAATGTTCCAGCACAGAAGGTGGTATTTGGGTGCTTGGATGGTGCTTGCTGTCCAAGCAGCTGTTCCCTGGAGTAGAGTAGGTGAGTTACCAGATGGACTGCTGGGTTACAGGACTACTGCAGTCAAGGTCCATTTAGTTAGTCCGGTAAGATTGCAATCCTGAAGAGCTCAGAATAGAAGTAGTCAAGTCAAAGATGAGGAGAAAGGGAGCACAAGGAAATGGGGACTCTGAAATAGAGCCACTCAACTCTGGGACCTTGTCCGCTTTCTCAGCTTCATGCTGGATATTTTGTCCGTCTTCTGCAACATATTCTTTGCCCTTGTTACGCTGTTACATTTTGTTGTTCTTGATACACATGAAAATGCAAGTAGGTTTCTTGTAGAGAGGAATGTGATATTGTCAGATCTGTAACAGTCCTTTTCAGTTCTCATTTGAACATAAATATTTTTAACAATTTTCTGAAGAAACAGTTTTCTGAAAATATATTTAAAGGATAACAAGGTATCAGAGAAGAGTAGCTAAAAGGTGTAATGTGCCAATTTATAGAACTAGAGTCATGGTATCTAGAAATAGATTTATTTCTTTTTAATGTACAGTTTACTCTTTAAAGGTTTTGAGATAAAGTTTAAAATGATGACCTGCATAGTGATATAAAGTGATTGCGGAATAAATTTTAAAGATAACATTAAACAGTGCATGTTTGCTACTGAACTTTGAGTGATAAATTCTGGAAGAAGGTTGCTGTGCAAGTACCTGGAACTATAAACTGTTAAACCACAGCTCAGAAAGCATTAGCCAAGTGAATGTTTACTTTTTTTGGTTTATTCAAGCCTCTAAGAAGCTGGGACCTGAAGAGCAGAGTGGTTTGTTTCCTTCTTCCATAATTCTGAATACAAAATTAATGTGAAAAAATTACATCTGTTTTAAAAAGCTCTCGGTGCGTGGTGACTAGAAACAGTTCGTTCAGATCACTAATTACAGATCACGAGTTTTATGAAAATGTTGAAAATTACTGGAGCAGGGCAGACCAAAGGGATTATATTAGCTCAGTGTTAGGTTTTAGCAGGCTAATTGTGGATGACTGTGAAGGAATATTAATTAAAGAAGATATTGGAGGTTTCATTCTCCTCTCGATATATCCTCCTTTTTTTTTGCATACAAGTACTGGTTTGCATCGTCCAACCTGGAGATTACAGTCTAGACGACTGAGTGTAAAAGGCAGGAGTGGATGTATTCTGAAGTTTGCGGTGACAGTGAGTCCCTGTGATGGAGCCCTCTTGTACCCATCCATTCATTTGCAGTTCCCAGAGCTTGTCCCGGCAGGTGTACATTGGGTAGCCTATGTAAAGGCTTGCTTGGTGAGTTGACATAGAATTGGGATGAATGTTGTTCCATTAACTGTGTTCTCTAATTTACTGCTTAAAAGCCAGAAAAGTTGTGTCTTATTACTCAGCTGTTGAAATTACTCATACGTGATTGTACACACTGCGATCAGTAGCGGTCTATCTTCCAAACGCAGGTTATGAAACAAATACATTTTGTCTCTGCAATTTTATATGCTAACTACTGAATGAGCCAAACCCAAGCAAGCAGACAAAACCTAAACAGCCTTCAGAGCTTGCACTTACAATTTTGTTTGAATTGAAAGGTTTACAATGATTTTCAGCTGTCTGATTGATGGGTAAAAGGTAGCCTTGTGGAATGTTGATAAGAAGACTTTTAGCTATAGAAAGCCTATCTTACAGAAGAGATTAGGAACTCAGTTTGTCCAAGAGTTTAAAGTGACTGAATACTGATTGCAAAAGCTTCTTCACCATCAAGCGAATTTCTAAAACAGTCTGTGATTTTTGCAGGCAAAAAAGGAAAAGCTGGAAGTTGATAATGGTGGCATTTGGAACTGAAAGGGAGTGGAGGAAAGGGATGGGTCATAGGGAAGTGCTGACTAATGGTCAGCAAACACTCTAAGGGAGTTCTTGTATTAAGAGCTGGCCTCACTTCCTAAAAGGAAAACAAACTCCATACTATTCAAGCATAAAGTTTGACTTGGGGAAGTCTCTAAACTGGACTGTTAGAAAGTAGGGAGGGACTATGCTGGAAGGAGAGCTTGATAATAATGATGTTCTTAGCCATTAAAAAAAGACACACGACTAACTTCTGGTGTGACCTGTATTCTGATCCCTTATGTGGATAGGATATATTCATATTGTTATTGTATTACAGAGGCCTGTTACTAGTAAGCATGATTTTAAATGCTAGACATATATTTTATCAGTCCATGTTTGTTAAAAACGTGTGTAAGTAATACAGTGTTCGTCCCCCTTCTTCCACTGCAACAGCACACCCCCCTTACCTCCAAATGGCTGAATGCTGTTTTTCATAACTAGTAGATGAAGACTGCAGGGATTCTAAATTCGAAATTCACTTATACTAAGTTAAGGTGATAATTTTAAGTTATGTAGGATTTATTGGGAACTTCAACTCTTATTTGCTGAAATTTAGTGAAAGTTGGAGATCTGCGATTTTTGTTCTGTGATCTGTTTTGTATCTAAGGGTAGGGTTGAGCAGTTTCTGAATGAGTACTTCACTATGTTTATTGATAAAACATGGTAGTTGCTATTTTGGCAGAGACTAAACTGTTACATATCTCTAAATGAAATTTGTACTTTAGGAACTGTTAGTAATTTAAGTGTTGTGCTTTTAAAGTCCTGTGCCTAACACATTTTATAATCAGTATCTTTAATTCCCTCTGTACCAAAAGATACTCAGAAAGCAAACCAAATTCCTGCAAATCAAATACATAAAAGCTGAGCTGTTGGTATTTATTATGTTGATTTAATGGAATGAATTGAAACTTAAGACTCTTTTAAAGACTACGTGGATCTTTATTTTTTGTTTCTAGAGAGAAGGCCGTTTGTTTTGCTACTGATGATTTCACTGTCAAACTTTAAGTTTCTGTGTTACTTCCCCAAATTCTTAACAATAAAACAAAATAGAAATGAAAATTTCCATTTGATAATTTCTGAAACTTGCAGTCAAATTTGACTTCAAAGTTAGTTTTCCTTTGCATTATTTATTTAACAATGAGCTTCTGAAATACTTTTTAAACTGATGCTCTTTAAACTCTTTGTGACTACTGAAGGGAAATATAGAACCTGGAACTTAAAAATGTTTTCTAACCTGGGGATTTTCAGGTCACTTCTAAAAAGAAATATAATAGCTATTATATTTAAGTGTACTATACATTTAATTATTATAGCTATCATTTTGAATGACATAATCTAAGTAGCCTAATTTCTTCTTGTGCTTTTGCTCGGTATTGTCTTTGCCACTCTAGGTTAAATGGGTAAACAAAAGTAACTTTTCAAAGCGTAGCCTTTAGACAATGTGTTGTATCTGGCTGCTGACAAATCTATTGCTTCTAATGCATTGCAACTTGGGAAGTCTGTCTCCAGGGGGTTAAAGCGTGGGGGATGACAGAGAATAATCTGCTGGCAAAAAACAGAGTATGCAAGATTGCCTGGAGTTGGCTGAGCAGGTAGCTCGCAAGTACTGACTCAGGCAGCAACTTGCTGTTGGAAGATTTTCTTCTTTGTTTTACGTGGCAATCTGCAAAGTCTTCAGGGACAACAATAATTGCCTCCAACCTCAGCAGCATATAGTATTTGTCTGAATTGTAAAAGTAAAATGCTCTTCATGAGACATGGTCATAAGAAGGAGTCAAAAAGGGATGAAAAAACCCCCTGTAATACAGGAAGTGGAAGTGAAAACAGGAAAAAAACCAAAACAACCAAAACCAAAAACCATGAAACCCACATAAATATAGAGGAAGGAAATGGGGGAGTTACTTTTTTTTTGCTAAGCTGCAGTGTCAAATAAGGGAAAAGATAGTCCGTAAGACTATTTGTATGACTAAAACTGAGAACATCTAACAGCTGATTGACTTAAGCTGTGAATTGTCAGTTCTGAAGCATACATTAGAAATAATTGTCAATATTAATTATTTTAGTGGTAAGAAAAACAGATTCAGTTATTCTTTGTAGCAGAAAGTTAGGCATTCATTGCCAGTAGGTCCTACCTAATGGTTTCTCAGAGTTGGCTCACCCTGTTAAGGCCATCTGGGAGTGATCATTGTCTGAACACTCAAGCAACCAGTTTGAACTGCCCTCTGAGACTTCCTACTTAGAGCAATAAGGAAACAACCTAAAGAATCTTTTTATCTTAATATTTTGTTTTCCTTGGTGGTGGTTAGCCTCAGGGTTATTCAAGAGGATTGCTAGGAACCCCCTTTAGATACTCAGGCAGCTGGCTGTAGCAGCTTTTATTGCAGCATGCTTAGGCAAGCCTCTCTGACTTGAAAACCTTCAGGCAACCAAAAATAGGGTATCTAGAAAGGGGCGTAAAATTGCCTGGCTCCTGTTCGTACAGAAAGGCATTTGATTTCCCTCTTGCTTTCTTTGTTTCCTTTTAAGAGCTAACTAGGGAGAGAGAAATTAGATAGAATCTCAAGAGATGAAAGGACAAGAAAGCGGTAAAGGATTCTATGGGCCATCAGGTCTGAAAATCATCTGCCCTTCCCTTAGTAATGTGAAAGTTAGTGTTTGTGTAATCTTGTCTTCAGTGTTGTAGAGGACAAAATGGTTGCATCTTGAGAAGGTCTTCTCTGTGTTTTCTAAGCAGGGGCGTAGGAGAGTATCTGTAAAGTTAAACGAAACCAGTAATTTCACTTGAAATAGCAGCAGAGACAGTTCTTCCTTTAGATTTGCCCCCCTAGGTGATATATCTTTAGCTTTTTCAGTTAATATTAAGGAGAGAAATAAAGGTGAATTCTGAGTGACTTAGCCATGGGAAGCAAAGTTCTTAACATTGAGGACAGAGTGGAGAGCAGGGGAAGGTTTTGTTTAAATATAGCCTCTTTTTCTGCTGTGGAACTGAGAGGACAAGTTTAAAATTAAATAGATCTGGTGATACAGAATGTGATCACAGCAGTTAGTCCTTTATGGAGTTTGGGAAAGGACTGAACTGAGACAAGGACTGTAAGAGCAAGGACTCTTCTGAGTTGCTGATATACTGCTGTTTCTTACAGTTTTGTAAGTAACAGAAAGAGCCTAGCAATGAAAATGCCCTCATACTCCTTTTTTTTTTTTCTGAAACTCAGAAAATAATTTTATTTTATTTGGGAAATCCGCAGAGGAATCCAAGAATCATATTTTTAAGAATCAATTTTAAATAGTTCTAAGCGTTGTGGTATTAGCCCTGTTTTTCCAGATGAGGTCCTTGAATGCAGGGTGGGAAGAGGGACAGGAGGAAGAGGAATAATAAATGTAAAAATAGGCATGTTATTGCTTTCATTTTTGCTTTGACAAATGGCAATTGTTTCAAGACTACATGATAATAAAAGTGGTGCTACCTTGGCAAACCTTGGAACATTATATCATGCTTTCATCTCTTCTGTTAGTCATGCATGTGTGGTTAGACTGCCTACTGCCCATTGTTCATTTTGGCATTATACACTCAAAGTGAGGACCTTTCTGTGAGTGCTTTCCTAAGAATAGCATCTCTCAGCAGATGAGATTTTCATTGCTGTGGGACCAACAGCTTTTCCTTTTGTTGGATTTGTTATTTACAAAGACAGTTGGAAAATTCTTAAAGGATCTTAGGGCACTTTAAGTGTGTCTCCTTGTCTCATAGTGGTGCAAATTTATGGAAGTGTTTATGGAGGACTGAATTGGGGGTAGAGATAATTGCTAACAGAGCTGTCTAGTTTCTCCTTCAGGCTTTTCTCTTTATTGTTGCTGCTTGGGATTGAAATTTGTGTCATCTCCAGCAATGTATTAATGCTACTTAAGGTACAGCTCTGTAGCTTTGTTACACCATTTGCACAGAAATGTACTTCACTTTTAAGTCGGCAAAGCCTAATTAAAAATGACCGACATAGCTGAAGACTTAGTTTCATGTTTTAATCTTTTCCAGTTCTTGAAACCCCCTGAATAGGGTAGAAAAAAGGGTACACAAAGAATGTCACATCTTCTACCCGTGGGCAAAGTGGAACGCACTCCATTGTGTAAGAACATCATCAGCCATAACCCAGAAATTTCTGCATGCTATATTCCAGTTTTTGAGAGTGGTAGTTGGAGCAGTTTATGCCAAGGCTGTTTCTTCTGTAACCTTTTTTTCTTTCATCTCATTTCTAAACCGAGCTGTGGAAGAATCACCTGTGGAGTGTCCATGCCCATCTGCCACGTCTGACTGATCTTGACCTTCTAGTTATTGCCGCTCTTCTCAGGAATTGCACCCAGCTCTGTTCTTGAAGGAGTAGATGCCGTCATTGTCACAACTGCCCTGTGGTCTGACCACCGCATTTGTGATTCTCCTGTAGAGGTTAGGCCTCTGCGGAAGTAGATAGTCTGGTTTCTTCTCTGCCTGGTAGAATAATGGGTAGGTGGGTCTGTTGCAGGTAGCCTACACTGCCTATGCACAGAACAAGTTTGTGTAAGATTTGGCAAAGGGGTTAATTTTTTTTTTTCTTTTTTGAGACAATTTATGGTAGTTTCAAGAGCAGACATACTCAGTTTCTCCTGGTGCAGGCAGGAGAACTAACTTTCAGTGTATACATCGTGATGTACTGAAATGTACTGGTGATAGCTCTAAAATAATTCAGTAACGGCATTTATGAGGAGACACTTACTCTGGTTATGAATCACCTAATCTCTAAAATTCTTAGATAAAAAGAAATAAAAAGGGGCAACCTCTCAGAAAGCCATGCATTATGTGGATTGAGGAAACCAGCTGGTTATGAAGACAAAGGAAAAAAAATCTGAAAGAACAGAATCTGTAGCTCACTCATTTAAGGTAAAGCAGAATCATAGGTGGCACGCTTGTTGATGGAGTGGTTCACGTCTGGGTTAAACAAAAAGTTGAAATTTCACACCAAGTTTAGAAAATAATTAGGTTTGCTAATTATACTTGCTTGTATTGCACAGAGACTTTCCTATCCATCCCCAATACAAAAAGTTCATAATGCCAAGTCATCAGTTTTGGTAGGTCTGTTGTCAGTGGTATGTGTTTTTGTTTTGCTTTTAATAAAATAGGATTTCCAGTGAATTCCTAAAACAGTCCCAAAAATCTAAAAACCAAAATCCAAGTTAGTCATCTCAACTTCACTAGAGACTGGAGATAATTTTCTCACAGACATAAAATGTAAGTCTTGTCTACATTGTACAACACAAGCATTACTTTATTGAGAGATGCTTGTGTAGTTTATGGTGATGCTTCTATACTGAAGAACAACTTGTCTTTCTGAATGTTTGTGACTATTTTTTTTAAAATGTCCTTTTATGAAGAATCTTGTCCAAATGCAAAGAGAAGCGATGGATGATTTATTCTGCCTTGTTTGTATTCTTTTATGTGTAGATCAGGCCTCTTCAGGTTGTTTTTGCTGTTGCGGAAGTTTCATACAGTATGTTCACCTGGTACTAAGATTAAAAATACCTGTTCACTGTCTTTTGCTTTTCTTCCTAATGGCACATTTCTATTACACATTTTAGTAAAATAATCTGGCCATTCCTGACCTGCTTATGTTAATATCCTTTCTGAGAAGATCCCTTCTTGTGAAAAGAAAGTTCTCACCACAAATGATGTAGCAGACGTACACCGTATACAAGGTCACTTTATGCTAATAAAGGGAAAAAAGAGGAGGAAAGAGTCACGGTTTTGTAATGACTGAGAATTCTGTTACACAAATGAAGTCCTTAACATACCTTGAAAAGTGTACCTACCAACAGGGACACTAGTTGCAACAAATACTACGGAGTATCGAAACTGAAGGGCTCTTAAATAAACCTTTCTTGAAGGCTTTAAGTAATTTTTTGTTCTGTTGTGTGTTAGTTCATTTCTGACATGGCCTTCAATAATACACTTAATGTCTTTTCAGTGCAGCAACTGGAGTACAAATGTGAAGGTGTATCACACTTTGTGCAAAGGCAGATCCGTTCTCTGTTTTTAGGAATGGCTTTATTTTATTAGTCTTATTAGCATCGAAAGGTTATTTTCCATAAAAAGTAACAAATATGACTTTTTTGGTCTCTGGATCTCTTTCTTTTCCATTATATTAAAAAAACCACCTAAAACCTAGCGAACAAAGAAACAAAAAACCAAACCAAAAACCTCTACACCACCCCAGCCCGCACCCCCCAAAAAAGGGGCAAAAAAACCCTAACCAAAACCCAAAACCTAGACCACGAACTCTTTAAAATTAGGTTAGAAATTGAATCAGACAAATCTTCAGGCATGTGATAGTGTTTAATGCCAATAAACATTTCTTTCAATTAGAAATTCTGAATCTTGGTAGTTGCAGAAATGTTCTTGGTGTGCATAAAATGAGAACATTTTTCTTTTCTTTAAAGTTGTTCTTGTCAATATGTAAATAATTTGTATGTGACTGTAAAACTTGGGGATGGGTGGGGAGAGGCAGCTTGATTCTCTTCATAATGGGCACTTTGAAAGTGCTTTTTGGTGGGGGGTGGTGTGGCTTGGTACAGTCACTCTTCTTGATACCAGCATTGACATAAGTTTGCTAACGAATGTTTAGCATGTTCTGGGTGTTTTAACTGTGTTTTTCTAAGGCTTGTTACCATGGACCTACATTTATGGTACAGTCTAAGTTGATTTCCTTAGTTTATACAACATTTGTCTGATTTAACAAGGATTCTCTTCACCTTGACATAAATACTCAATCATAAATAGTGTCAGATAGCTAGATGTTGGATTTGAGAATTTATTCTGTGAAGTAAAATGTCCTACATTACTTGATTGTCCTAGAGATGTTGATTTTAATTCCAAGAATATTTACTCATTTTGCTCTATGCACCCAGTGCAGAGCTGTGGTTCTAGTTCATGAGTAGGTAGAATTTAAGTTTAATTTAATAGGACTGTACTAAATATAATGGCTGATTTCTAGCTTTCACTGATATAATTTGCTAATATTTGTAAAAAATTTTGAGCTTGGCAGTAGTGCTTTATCAAGATACGATTCAGGTCGTGTGAAGTAGCAGATATTGAATGTAAGGATTGGGGCAGTTGTCATGTAATGCAGCTACTGTGGAAAAAATCTGTTTAATGCA
>NW_009626184.1:8360-16882 GCF_000690535.1 Cariama cristata | reverse complement strand
AGAGAATGTAGCGTTGGTGTCAGAGTTCTTGTTACGTCCATTTGGACCTTTTCTGCACTGCTGTTCAAAACGGGGAAAGGTCTTTGCCTGTGGAGAATGTCCTGTTTCCACACTTCACTTGATAATGAGAAATACGTAAAGGTTATAGTAAGTTACCCTGGTGCACGTGCTGCAGATACTGACCAAAATGCGCACCTATATTACTTCCTGTAGTACTAGGATTTATTTAAACATTTCATCCATGTAAGTGGGGGTTTGCCTGCTTTGTATTCCATAAGTTGATGAGCACGCTTTGGAAGTTGTCGAAAAGAACTAATCTGTTGTGATGTGTTTTGGGTAGTTTCTTAGTATATAGCATTCAAAATCTGGGGATATGGAGCAGGTAAGATACATGTAAGGACTGTGGTTTGGTGGAGGTCGAAGAGAAAGGTTTTGAGGGAAGGTGTGAGGGAAATGGGTACGTAGGTTAGGAGGGACAGAGCGGAGTGGGAGGGCACAAAGAGTTTGCCTTATTAAACCAACCTTATGCTTAGTAGGATTTTAATGTAATCGGCTTGATTGCTTTGAGACTTTTCTTCTGCGGCCCTTTGCTCTAAGAAGACTACTAGTTGGAGTCGGTCAAGTAAAGGAACGTGCCGACTTTCCTCAAGTGATGCTCAGCTAGGGAAAAGTTGGAAGCTGCTGCTGCCTAAAACGGCTATCCACGTTAACAACTCCATATGAATATTAACTATACTTTGCATGGTGTGCTTGAGTAGTCTGGAGGAATCAGTAATGCTGTCCTTGTGTTCAAAATTGGAGGTACTTTTAAAATTGCTTCTTCCACAGTGCATTCATCTATCCCATATTCTTGTTTGGAAAAATGGGTGAATGTGGTTTCAGTGTGTTCCTACAGTCAACTGCAAAAATGGTTCTGTAATGCAGCAGGACAACTTTTTTCCTTCTGTTTCTTACTCTACACTCAAATAGCATATAAAAACAAAGACTATAAAACATGTACCTTAGATAGACATTTTATAAGTTCACAGGATTTTTATAGGAGATAAATGGAGATAAACGAATGTGTTATCATGGGTGCAATGGTGTTTTCCCAGTTTCCACTGTTCCCAGAGTTGAGCAAATACAAGAAATCAGAAATAGAGGGGAGGAGTAGCACATGCTGGTACTGTAATTTAAACACATAGTCTGTGAAGCATTACTATGCCGTGTTTTTACATCTGTATTATCTTTAACTGCTTTCATTGCTTTGCAAAATTGACTGGCAGAAAAATGAAAAAACGTTCTCCAGTACGAAGGTTTATGTATAATCCAGTATATATAGGCCAGTCTTTACTGTGTTGTGCCCTGTTTTATAAATAAATAGACTGAAAAGGAAATAAAGAAGTCTTGCTGCATGTGGCATGTTTTCTTAGCGGAACTGAATATTGGGAAACATATACAACCAAAGACAGAGTGCTTAATAGTACCTGTATTAAATGAGCTGTGTTGTGGAAACTAACATGGCAGAGGCACCATTTTAATTAATGCTGTAGTAACAAGGGGGTTCCTGTACACAGGGGAAAACTGGCAGTAGTTGCTGCATGCAAAGTAGGGCTTTGTTTACTATTATATTTTTGTACAAGTAACATTCCTGCCTATTTTGTGACCCTACTACAGTGTGTCTGTAACTTTTTGACCTGGAATTGTGTGCGTGTTTAAAGATTATAAAATATACCTATCTTAAAATAAAACTTTTTAAAAAGCTACTCTGTGATACCTTCTACCTTATATCAGAAAGTCCCTTCAATTATTAGAATGTGATAATTCTACATAAGTAATTATTTTGGTGACTGCTGCACCATTTTATGATCTTCTGAATTTATTCATTCTCACTTGCTTGAGTGATAGAGTAGTTACAAAATTTAGTATTTTTTGGGAAAATATCAAGTTTTTGAACATCAAAGAACATGGTAGAAATAGTTAATAATTCCATGGAGCACATTTTTATTAATTGGAGTCAAAGTTTTTGTTAGTAAGTTTCTAGGCACATGAATGAGTTCTCAGGGCAGGGAGAAAATAATATACTGTGTTGTTCGTTCAGTTTGACCTATGATGGGGTCTTGATTTATGACCAGAGCTCTTGGATGTTGTGGTCATGCAAATACATAAACAAAGTTAAGGATTCATCTCTTCTAGTATCACTGTCTTTGACGTAGTTAACTTAAGTTCCCTTCTTGAAAGATAAAATAGGCCTGATTTATCTTCAATGTGTTCCTTAAATTGGTCAAATGAATTACATCCTAATAGTGCTCATTTAAGTTCCTCTCTCGTTGGTGGAGAGCAGGGTGACAAGGTCAGGTGTCAGTGTCCACAAAGACGCTAGTGTTGAGGTGACAAATCTGAATTATTTATCCCTTTGGAATGTCTAAAATAATACAGTATCAGCTCCTGAACTTGAATATGCTTTAAAATGAGAGAAACTATGCATTATGAACAGTTGCTGCACAATTATTATTTAATCCCAACAAAAAGATGGAAAATTTATATCCTGACTGATAGTTCAGTAGAAGTACACATTGATCCACCAAGATACGTACAAAACACAGTGCAAGAAATGGGTACAAAGGAAAGGAGTATGAGTTGCAGTACCCAGTTTTGAACTTGGATCACCAGTGGAATTTATACTGCAGATGTAAATGTTGTGGTTTTGCTGAAGTAAATGAAAATGGGCGTTCCATGTAATCCAGAAAAAAGTAATTTCAAGTATTATTAATATAATGAAAGAATGAATACCAAGTTAATGATGCATTGGATTCTAATAACAATACTATTTGAATACAAGTTTTAATTGATACCAGTTCTAAATTGATAACAAACTTTGTTGTCAACGCTGACTGTGTATTAGTAGTTTTATTTTTGTCCACATGTACTTCTTGGAGCAGTAATGGCATCAAGATAACCTTGCTGCTTGTTACGAATAGCCTGAATTTGTTATTCATTAGCAAAACATGCCAATCACATATTCAAAAGGTGTAGTAATCATTCATGACACTTTTGTATTTTCATTGAATTTAATACTTCTGTGAATGACAATGCTGAATGTATTTTCCAGTTTTTTCAAAACAGATAAATCTAAGCTCCCGAAGTTTTGTAATGAGGTTCTACAGAAGGCTAGCGGGCTTTCTTGACAGTCCAGCCATCCTCATCTTTTCACGTGAAAAAAAAAAGTCAGCTGCACATGACTTTCACATTACTGCTCTAGTATTACTGGTTACTTAAATTACCATGGAGAGATTGTTCAGTTGTCAGTGGTGAGGGGAGTAGGCCATCAAATAAATTGAGGATGTGGTCTGTGCACAGAAAGTTTGGGAAGACTAATGATTACTCACTAGCCAGTTCATTACAAGTCTCTAGGCACTGAATGTGAGCTCATCATGCCAAGTTACTGGACTGTGCTTGAGATTCCAGACATAACTGGCTTGGTTTGAAAAACTCTGAAGTTATATTTAAAAATGATAAATAACTAATCAACGAGAAAAGGAAGAGTGTTTAGTTCAAGGGTACAACATCTAGTTATGGTACAAGAGTCTAGATTACAATATTGATGTTGAGCCTTATCTCACCATTGCTCTAGCTATTTGCTGGGAAAGCAGTGGTGGCCAGAGTAAGGGTTTGAGAATCTGACATACCGTGATGCTTGGAAAGAATCCAGAGTTCTTGCTTGGTTTTGAATGTGGCTGTTGTTGGCAGGCTTAACCTTTTGTTGTTAAACTTTCTGTGCTAGCAGGTCGTTGTTGTGAATGCATGACTGTCCTAACTCTCGCTTTGTTTTGTCTTAGTCACATTGATCAAACAACAACATGGCAAGATCCTAGGAAGGCCATGCTTTCCCAGATGAATGTTACAGCTCCCACCAGTCCTTCCGTGCAGCAGAACATCATGAACTCGGCATCAGGTAAGCAAAATTTGTATTTATGAAAAAGATCATACAAGATAAGATACCACTGGCTATTGTAACGGGGGGGAATCCAGATCTCACAGTTGTCCTTCTAGTTATCCTGGTTTTAAACTTTAAATTTGTTGGTGCCTGATGCATCAAGCAAGAGACTGATACTTGAGGTAAGAGAATTTGTATAATATTTATGATGTCAGCAGAAAGTATCCTGTAGTTCTTTGGTTTGTGCTTTTATTTTTTCAAATGGATGATTCAAACATTTAAAGAAGCAGAATTCTTGTCTAATTTCTTCTGACAGAAAATGCTGTTAAATTGATGAAGACCAGAATTCCCATTAAATTAGTGTCAATTTACACTAAAGCTGTTGTGCTTCTGCAGTGTTCTTCTGCCTTCCCTTTCTCACTTATTAGACTTGGTGTACTCCTATTCATTTACATTGCCTATGTTTGTTATGAACATCTCACTTTTTTTTTCCTGTCTTCCCTAAATGAATAAAGCAAACACCTGGAAAATCTTTTTCAGAAGCAGAGATGTTTTGGTTTTCCTCTTATTTTCCTATCACTTCCAAAATCCTGTATCATGATGATTATTCCTCTAGCTGAGGAAGTTCGTTGTCTTTTCCGGGAATATGGAATTGTTTGTCAGCCGGTCCGGAGGGACTGTCACTAGTCAGCTGTAAAATGTGCTTGTTCTTGCTGTAGTATCTGCTGTATGTTTTCAGAGCTCTCTTGTCCTGATGATGTAGAGAGCAAGCAGACAAATTTGGTGCCATGTTAGTTTGATTGCTGTGCTTTTCCCTATGCTTTGTCACCTTCTTTCTGTTGCTGAGGTTCATGTTTGATTTATTTTCTCGCAGTCTGACTGTATTTTGTGTATGTCTGCTGTTCCTGTATTTCACAAAGGTTAGCCTCTGGTGCTGCTTTTTTGTTGTCCGTTTAGACAGCTTTGTTTCATGCTACAATTCATATGCTGCAGACAATACCAAAAGATTAACAGGCGTGACCAAATGGTGCTGTTCATGACTGAGTGTTAGAGGGGAAGCTAATGAAACTTTTTGCTGGCTAGGCCAGGAGGTTGGATTATCCTGAAACAAATGAGAGTCCTGTTCAAGTTCAGGAAGTCATGATTCACAGCAATTAAGGTCTCAGGCTCTGATGTGAAAATACAGTATGTGTGATTATTTTTTCTGTAAAAATATGTCCCAGGAAACCTGCAGCAATAGAGATGACATGCTTTTGCAGGGACACTTCTGAAGAACAGAGGATAGGAGAAAGGAAACAAATACCCTTGGTCTGTCTTGCCTTTTGTCTTATTTTATTTGTGCTAAAACTCGATGCTTACTGTTTGAATATTGACATAAATTTTGTGTTTTAAGATAACTCCTCAAACCTTCCATTGTACCAAAGATTAACAGGAAAAAATACTGATAGTGAAGCGGGATTCACTTTATGTATTTAGAAAGAAATGAGGGATCCTTAGCAAAAAAATAAACGGGTTAGTTTTAAGGGGCAAAAATCTAAAAAAAGAACCTAGCAATAAGTACATGCATGAGGATTATTTTTAAAAGAAAATCAAGAAGTTATGTGTAATTGGCTGATATAAGTATGTGAGCAAGTGATCCTGTATAGATACTGTTGCTTATGCAATAAAGAAGAGTTGAGGCGTTTAAGTGGGTTGTCTTGTGACTTGAGAAAGCACTTATTTGAATACAAGTTCATTGAACATTTATTTTTAATTTCACAGATGATACTGTATTGAATATAAAAGAAAATCAAGAAGTTATGTGTAATTGGCTGATATAAGTATGTGAGCAAGTGATCCTGTATAGATACTGTTGCTTATGCAATAAAGAAGAGTTGAGGCGTTTAAGTGGGTTGTCTTGTGACTTGAGAAAGCACTTATTTGAATACAAGTTCATTGAACATTTATTTTTAATTTCACAGATGATACTGTATTGAATATGAACTGAAAGTCTTGTAAAGTTTTTTTCCCCCAGTGCTCTGAATTTGATAAAGTGCATGAAGAAATCAGAACTTCTGCGTATATTGATTTATCTGTTTACATGGCATTGCTTTTTTAAGCATAAATCAGTTGAGGTAGTATGACTTGGAACTGGCTCTTTGGATGCACCTGCTTACCCTTAACTTACTTACATTTAACAGAAGTCTTTTTCGAATTAAGTAATACTGAAGCTGCGTTAGTTGGATATGATTCTGTTTCCAGTACCTGATTTGGCAAATCTTTATGTACTAACTTTAAATTATGACTGTGGTTTTTTTGTGTTTTTTTGTTGTTTTTTTTTTTTTTTCTCTAAAGTCTCTTGTATCTGATTCTGTTACTTTTTACTACTGAGTTCATGATAACTTTCGCTTCCTTGGTGGCCTTGTGAGGGATCTTTGAGAGAAATGGAAAAAATCAAGAGACTCTGTACCACTTCAGCACAGTAGAACTTAAATCTGAATGCTAACGTCATAAATATAAGGCTACTTAGTATTCTAATTTGGATATTCATCCTCAAGGAACTGGGAAATAAAGTTGAGACCTTTAAGACAGAAGTTTCCTGTGAGGAAGTATTGCTGGCAATGGAACATGCCCTAGTACTTTGAGAGCCTTTAATGAAAGATATTGGGAAAAACCAAGTGTAAGTATTGTGACAGCCGGAGGTCACTGACTTGCAAAAAAAATGTCCAAAATGCCACAAGGGAGAATGTTTTCCTTTTGTACAGTTCATCCTTGTATAGCGCTCATTAATTGTAGCCCCTAATCAGAAGTTACTGTCCAAGTTTTAGTATATTTAATTACAGACTGCCATAGGAGCTAGTGAATGAAGTTGCTGTGGTAAAGCGTAAGAGAGAAGATTTCCAGGAGCTGTCTTGAAAGCTGTTAGAAGCTTTAGCCATTTAGCCAGAATTAGAATTCTAGCCATTAGCTAGAATTAAGGACGGGAAAACAAACTGAAGAGGGAGAGAGAGAAAAGAACTCAGAAAGCTGCTGTCTGCGTATTGAAGATAAACCTGTTGTCTTTTCTGGGTAAATAGGATAAGAGGAGCTCAGGGAAAATGGGAAGAAAGCAAAACTCGAAGGTGTGGTGGGGTGAAGGCAAGTCAGAACAGTGTTTAAAACAAAACCAGATAAGGTGTAGTTTAGCATGAGGTTGAGATTTTTAGGTTGTTTTTCTTAAGAAATCCCACCTTTTGAGGTAGCTAAGACTGGATGAGAATCCAGGTATCTTGCTGCAAGTTATGTTTCTTTAAGGAAATTAACAGGCATCTGAACCAGCTTCATCTGTTCCTGGCATGATTTTGTGAATGAACTATTTTATGAGTGTTAGCATACATCCTTTACAGGAGGGTATCTGGATGTGAGAAGTGAGGATTTTTTTTTTTTTTTTTTCCCCCGCTTGTTTTGGTTTTTCATATTTTTTTGTCTGGGTCTTGCTGAACTTAGCTTGCTACGTGTAATCAACTAAAATGGTTTGGGCCATATGTATGCAGAGAAACACAGTGCTCTTTTAGATGGCATTTGTTAGTTAATCTCCTGTGAAATAGGATTGTATGTTCGCATCAATAATGGAAAGAAAACAAGCCTGTTACTTCCAAATATGCAACATGTATATAAAAATTAGTCTTGACTGTTCTGATTTTGTGTATGTGTTTCTAACCATTTTTTCCTTAAAGGTGTTACAGGAGAAGCTATATTCTGTCTTGATTTTTTTTAAAAAAAAAAAAAGTAGTAATAACAGTACATTGTTCTTCTGAGGAACCTCTCCTGTACATTTCTTACTGAGGTAAAGTTATAAATTTGAAAGTAGACAATGTCTGTTTCTTACACAATGACGGTTGATGTAACAGAGATAGGATAATAGTTGTATTTATATACTTCCATTCTTCAGATACTTTCACTTCCTGAGTCATGCTTGACAGCACTGCTTACTTTAGCCTGTTCTGCTTGTGCATAGATATTAGATAATTAGCTTTGGAGCAGATCACCTGTCTTTGTCCTCTTTTGTCTTCCCTCTTACACTGCAGTTTTGAATTGGGCTTTGTACACCTAGCGTAATTCTGTCGCCTCTTAGGGTAAGACTGTAGTGCCGTGTTAAAGGGAGGTAGGAAAATGGACACTCAGATTCATAACTCTTGAGGTTTATTTCCCCCTTGCAGGGCGGGAGAGTAGGGAGGATTATGCCAATAACTGAAACAAGTTCTAGCTCTTCTCTTGATTCTTGCTCTCTTCAATTGCAGATTACTCTTCTGTGTAACCAGTTATGCTACAAACTCTACTGTGTGTACAGTCAACAGTACATATGATCTGTTGTGAAACTCAAGTTGCAAAGTATGCGCATGACAGTAATGTTCACTTCCTTCTTTACCTGCAAAAAATGCCCCTTTTTTCATAGTGTCTTTTTGTAAGTTTTACTGATTTTACAGAATAAAGGTGGACTTTAGGTAAATTTTGTAGACTTTGGTAACATTTTGAAAAGTTTCGGAATCACAGTGACAGTGATGGAAGAGAAAAATTTGAGCTTTCACAGAGAAAGATTAGGAAGGCTCTTGGAGATCAGTGTTTGTATTAGGCGAAGATGATTCCT
>NW_009626184.1:0-8344 GCF_000690535.1 Cariama cristata | reverse complement strand
GAACATAGGTGTTCCAGCTTCTAGGTTGTCCATGCACATTCTTTTAATATCTGGATATGGCTGCCCTCTCATATGCATTAACCTTTTGATAAAATACAGCTTTATTTACATTTATTTTACAATTAAATATCAGAAACTGTAAGGACTTACAAGATGTACTTTGTATCCCAGCGTAGCTTGAATCTCTACTGCATTTTTGCTTTTGTTACTCTTCCTGTTGCTTTTTATCTGCCAGCAGCAAGCTCTACTTAGTGTTAAAGACTCTGCATTTCATGGCAACAATGGTATGTTGAGAAAGTAGAAATTCACAGAAAATGGAGGCATGCACCAAAGACATGCACACAGACTTTTAAAATTACATGTATTTATGTTAAGTTACAGCACTAGATAAATATTTAGTTACAGAGGTATACCTTATCAGTAGTTCTGTAAGGATGGCTTACATTTGGAAATTGGAATCTAACTTTTGGATAGGCTTGTCTTTAAAGGTACCACAGTAAATGATAAGTTCACTAGAAGGGTTGTCTCTCCCTGTGCAAATAATTTCATAACATTGTGAGCTTATGGTTGTGATTGTGTTCAGTTGGCCTAGGAGGCATCAGACAGAACTAGTAGGAGACCACGCCACAGGGATATTGTTGGTGTTAAATGTTGGAAAAGGTTCAAGGGCAGACTGGAGAAGTACTTGAAAGAGAGATCCTTTGGCACCTAGTAAGTAGACAGAATCTGGCTCAAGAAATCACCTGAGGTGCTTGGAGGCCAGGTACCTGTTCATAGCCTCTATACTTTTTGGGTCTATATGTGTATTCAGTGCTTTATTTAAAAGTTCATAGAGTGTGACAGTCACCACCAGCAATGTAGAGCTGTTATAACTTAAGTCACTTAGAAACATAAGGTAATGCTGGGAATTCTGTTCTGTTGAACCTTTCGGGAGAAAAAGGACATGTAATTGCACAGGGGTTTTCCTAGATGCTCTGAGTGAATGTATCTGCTATTCTTCACCAGGATTTTTCATTTTTCCTCCGTTACTTGCCTCTAATACAGAGTTTGTCAGACAGCCAGTTACAGAATTAGATTTGACAGTCTTCTGGTTTCACAACTGCTCACAAAACCAAATAGGAATTACAGAAAGCAGTACTAATCAATTTTTGAGCTACCATTTCAACATGTAGGGGTGGCAGCAGAAACATGAGAGCAGTTTACTGGCCAAGGAGGAAAGCAACAGCATGATTAATGCCAAAGGTTTCCAGAGAGGAAAGTTCTGTTTCTGCAGCAGTTGCTGCCACTTAGCAAGGAAGACTTGCTACGATGACAGCCAGGTGAGCAGACAGACCTTTCCTGTCTTGTCTGCAGCTGTGTGTTTTATTTAGAAAGAGAACCTTGCCCAGGTTTGTCTCTAGTAAGCTAGTACTCATCAGATCATTGAATCTTATAAGCAGTATTGTTCTACGAGGTAGGTGGACTGATCAGCTCCCTGGCATCTGCTTCAAAGGCATTTTGTTCTTATTTACTACAAAGGAACATGCTGGACCAGTATACACTTCACTCGATGTTCAGCATGACTGGCACCCCAAGGCTAGTTTTGTATTTCCTAGAGCCAGCTGGGTCTTTTGGCTTTGCAGTTCAAAAGAGAATTTGCTGAGTTCTGTCTCCAAGGATGTGTGTGGCTTAGAAGAACTCTGAGCAGAATGGTAGCAAGAAGGTCTACCCGCATGGCTAGTGTGTTGGCTTAGCAATCAGGGAACATTTTTGGTTCTTCATTCCCCTCTACACTTGGATGATCTTGGGCATGTCACTGTGCTCCTATGCCCATTTTATAAAATAGCATCTCACTGGTTATCTGGCTGGTCTTTGGGTATGGTAACAGAGTACAGGGTTCTTTGCACTTGAGCTTTCAATTCTGCATCAAAGTCCTGTTATACTTTATGAATGTTTTGCAGTGTCATCACTCTTTCTTGCCTGTTCTGTTCACTAGTCTCTGATAAAAGCTGAGGTACTTTTCTTACTTGTATGCAGCATTTAAAGCTTATGAGTGTTAAGGATGGGAAGGAAATGTCCAATGGCAAGATCACCTTTTCCTCACTGGAAAACCTGTAGCTCTAATGTTGGAGTAGTGAGGTTGCTAGAGAAAGGCATAGTTTTCTGAGCCAGAACGAAAGAGTTGAAATTAGAAATGTAGTTTGCTGGGCATCTTCAAAGACTGTAGTAAGACATTCTTGTCCTGCTTATGCCTTGGGATATTACTGGAATGCAATCGCATGATTATTTTACTCTTTTTGACATTTCTCCAAGAATGTCTTTTGAGATTATGCAAACAAATCTATCCTTCCCCCCTCTTCCTCCCCAACTTTAGACAATGAATTCTTCAACAGGAGCATGACTAGGACAAAATGACAAGAAAAGCGAGCTAATGTAGTTTGAACGTGGATATAGTAGGTACTTCAGGCATTTATCAGGTACACACACATATTTGTGTGTGTACATCTGAATCTCATGTGTGAAATTAGGATGTTTGTGCATACTTAATGTCTCTTACATTATACAGAATGGTCTGTTAGTCTAAGTCTAACAGCCAGATGGCTTTTGCTAGTGTATTACTATATTACACTGAGGAAGAGTAGAAGGTTGAAATATGAGGGCTTCCTGCAGCAGGTCTCCTTCTAATTTCTTTTACATTCTTAACATTTGTAGTGGATCTGTTGCTGTATCATCTTAGGATTGTACTTAAATCTGAAGAAATACAGGCAAGATCTCCCTCTGTCTAATTCAGGTATTTTTTAAAGTCCGTATCTATGTGAGTATAAGAATTCAAAAACATACGTTTGTAAAGCATCTGCCAGATAAGATGGGATGAATGTAAATGTAAGAATAGTTTTCAGTCTAAGCAAAATACAGATGAATGTACATGATCGTATAGAGATGGGAATGAGTGGGGTATGAACTGTATGACGATGAAAGGTGGTTTTCTCGAAAGCTGCTATTTGGAACATGAGAGAAACGCACCTCAAGACTCTGTGTTCTGACTTTAGCTATGGACTCCAAAACACCATCACCCACCTTGCTTTTACCGTTTCCTAAGTACAGGTTTCCCTGCCTGTGCCTTCCTGGTCATAGAGGCGTAGCACTGCTGGTCGTAGCACTGTGTCTCTATGTCTGCTCCTCGTGTTTTCTTCCCTGTGCTTTTTTGTTGCTTGTTTGCCTCCTGTTCTTCAGGTTTGTGTTTTTGCTTGCTTAAGCCTTTAACGCTTTCACAGAAAGTTAACGGTATGAGGTAAAGGGAAACTGAGTTTTGTCACTTTTTTTTAACTGTTTGTGAAAGATAGAGGAATATTTCAGGATCTCATCAGTGTTACCTTGTTGCTGCTGCTGGGCCTTACTCACTAGATGAACTTGCCCATGAGAAGCAGAATCTCTCTCTGCTTGTTCTTTTTCCTGGTGCTCATGCTGGTTTCATTCTGGCAGGCTTGACTTATTGCTGGTTTTGTACTATAATGCTATAGCAAAAGGGAATGTCAAAAGCATACGAAAGGATGCAAACAAGTTATAAAATTAAACTCCAGATCCTAAATCAAAATGATAGAAGTATTTTCTGTTCTTTGATTTCCCACCCACCACTTCTTTGCCCTTATCCCAGGAATGTTAGACATGAGCTTGAAACTCTTCTGTTTCATGTACTGTTATATATGTAAAATGTTGGAATTTTTTTTAGATCAATTTCAGCTGGAGCAAACAAGAGCCCGCCATCAACTCCTTCCTTCTATATTGCAGGCCCACTCCCCGATGGATGGGAACAAGCTATGACCCAGGATGGAGAAATTTACTACATAAACCATAAGAACAAGACCACATCTTGGCTAGACCCAAGGCTTGACCCACGCTTTGGTAAAAGTTCATCTCACTTCAGAATTTTTGATTCGCTTCAGTTCACTCAGCGTTAATTTTGCAGGCATATTTTGAAAACTTTTTATAGTACAATTAAAATATATTTTAATTTCAATTATAGAGACCTTATTTAAATCATTATTTAAAAAAAAAGATAAAAAGGATTAACATGTGTCCTTTAGGAGTGTATGTCACCAAAGTTTCTAATGCTAGGGGTTGATATTTTGCCATATGATCCACAGAGTTCCCAAAATTGGTGGCATTCAGAAATTACTTACCTAGAGACAGTTTCAACCAAGCTCAGTCTTCCCTTTAAAATTGCGAAACTTTACCACAGAAAGATCTTTTAATTCCCAAACATATATTTACTTTTCTTTGCACTATCTTAGAGGGCATTGTCAAATAATAATTTATGCTGTAGTAAATACACTTGAAACATATACCAGCTTATAATTCCAGCTTGTCACAGTGATGAACGTGATGAAACTTTGGTTTAAACAATATGGAGAGAAATTACTAGTTTTGTTGTTTCTACTTTAATAATATTTTTGTGGGGTAAAGACTGTAATACTGGAAGTAGCAATGGTAACTTAAATTAGGGATCACAAGGTCTAGATGTAAAAATCTAACAAAATAGAACTGATCTCGTTTTTGTAATGTTTTTGATCTATATGAAGAGCAGGACTGCAAACATTTCAATAAAATACTGGCACTGATGACTATGAATAGTAGTAGCATATAATGTCAAGAGACTCTAAACTAGTTTCCTAGATTATCCAAGTGATAGTTCTGATGTACTTAAGGTGGTATTACAGCTTTAGTTTTTGCATAAAGCCGTGACCTGTGTCTGTGAGCTTTATTAGCTGTATTAATTTGCCCTTGGTTTGTTTTGCCAATAACTTACTATTTTCAACTCCTTTGGATTTTAGTTATTTTTCCAGAGCCATGGAAAAAACAGTAGGGGAAAAAAAAAAAAAAAAAAAAGAGATCATTGTGGTTTTCAGGCTTTAGTTTTGGACTCGGTGCAACTAAATGAAAACAGTGTGCAGATCACTGAGTAGGTCAGGCTGAGGGGATACAAAGCCTTTGAAGCTTTACAGGGGTTGACCTAACAACAACTGTGGGCCCCTTTTGGGAGAGGCATTAACTCCATGAATGCCATATAAACACAGAGCTGCAAAACTCAACAGTCACTGTTCTGTTTTGTTTTCCTGAAATGGCTGTTAGAAATTTCAGCTTTTTTGTAGGCTCGAGTGCTTACTTTAAACATCCATTTGCTCTTAGGGAGAACACCAGATTGTCACACTTAGTTTATAAACCGCTCACCAGTTTGGAGACAGGTTGAACCACTGTGCAACTTGAGCCCGAAGGTGGGGCGTATGTTGAAGGTTGTCAGCTTTGGCAAAAATCCGTGCTGGCTTTAACACCAGCCAGAGTTGCAGACCTGTTTGCGTGTTGCAAGAGGTGTGTGTGGGTAATTTGCAACTTCACAATTACTTAATATGTGAATAAGGCTGAAAAGGAAGCAGTCATTTTGAAAATCAGTGTTGCCTTTTGCAGTTAAAAGAGGCAGGTCAATTAGATTTACTTAAGTAATCTTGCAGGGTATGTATTTTTCTTTTCTTTGTTTTACTTTATAGATTCCAGTGATGAGCTGGAATTAAAAAGGAGTGTGGAAGAGGCTTTAATTGACAGAGGTCGTGTGTGAGATGAATCTTGTTTCTCAGAACTATTTTGTACTCCTGTGAACAGTACGGTCTAACTGTAAGGGCAGAAGCTACTTGTCTTGTGCATACTGAAACTCCATCAAATGTTAAGGCTGTGCAGCTAAACTGAAAGAAGTTAGAAATGTCCAAAAGACTGCATAAGGATTTCTTGCTGCATAGCTTCCCTTTTTGGGCCCACTGCGTATGTGTATCCCAGACAGGCTTGAGTACATGCCAAGGCTCTTTATTTTGTGGTCGGACTTTTAATCTGTTCCAGACCTTTTCAGTCAAAGAGCTCAAGTGTAACTGAAAGGGGCAGGAAAGGGGAAAAAAAAAAAAAAAAAAAAGGCATGTGGGCTCTTCTGATCTAGAGTGACGGCAAATAGAGACAAGCTGCTAGCTGCTGTTGAGCTTGAAGGAGTTTTCCTTGAAATCTTAAGTTGTACGCATTGTATTGTGGTTTATGTTTTTATCGTTTGAGCCAAGAAAATACAAAATCTTATTCCTATTCCTTTCTCACTTGTGACCTCCTTAAGTCACCCCGGTAAAGAAGAAAAAGAGTTTGACAGAACTCACTTACTGAGCCTTGCTTTATTTATCATTTGGAGATCCTCAACAAATATGTGCTGTGACCCTAAATAGCATGGGAATGACTCAGAAGTTTACCTTTCTGTGCTTAATATAGGTTGAAAATCCTGTTGAGTTTTTTTCCCACTGAGGATCACCATACTCTTTTCTATCACTGTGTTTTAATTTAAGGGCTTGATTTTTGCTATTTTTTGACTACTAACACTTTCAGAAGCAATCCTAGTTGAATTCATCTTTGTAATGTTGAAGCTTTTGATTGTTACAGTGATACTAATGTTCATTGAAAATGAAGGAGAAATTCATTTCTTCCTTGATAATGCCACTTTCACCAATCTGAAGAACCATTGAAGACAATAAAGCTATTGAATGGTATGTGCAAACATACTCTTCTCTTCGAGTATTCAGAAACAGAAGGTTTGAAGAGTCTTTGCCCTTATTGCTTCTGAATTCCCAGCTTCCAGGGAGGCAGCCCTTGTGTCTCTGTATGTTCCTCATCTTTATTTTCTCTAGTAGGTATGCATATGCTGCTTTTTTTTTTTTGTTTTGTTAAAGTAGTGGTGGGACTTTTCGATTAATATGGCTAGAAAAGAGAGGAAGGAGGATCAGCTTGAAGAAGTAGTTTTAGGCAGACACACCTACTGACTGATTTGATAAGGGGAATATGGGTTTTGCATTCATCGTTTTAAACAGAAAATAAAAGGATGCAGTTAATATGGATTCTTATTTGGAGCAGGCTGGTAAGACTAATGCATCAGATAAGAGTCCCTGTCAGAATAGCCAGCTGTGGAGTAGGCTGAGTCTAAAACCTGAACACTTCAATTTGAAGTGAGAACTTTTTTCCAAGACTCAGATCTAACATCTTTGAAGTGGGCTTGAGGTCTTCAGCTACACCACTTAAACAGCAGTGAAGTCTTGTTGTGGCTTGAGTGTTGAACCTCCAAGTCTATATATTTGACTTTAGAACAGTTTTGCGTTAGGAGAATTCACAAACTTTAAAAATCTAGGAAGGAACTAAGCATGAAAGGAGGATCTTCTCCTGCCAAGCACAGGCAGTCATAAAAAGATGGCATGGGATCAAAGAAATGGGGACAGGAGGAGGGGTCCTTAGGCCTGTGTCAGCAGGGTTCTTACCTAGTGGACCATCTGGTACAAACATGCGGTCCGACCTTCTCAGTGCCTTTGCAGACCTCATAGTAAGGGGCTTCAAATTTTTTTTTTTTTTAAAGGTTATGTCTTTAAGGTAATTGGACTGTCAGGTTGAGCTTGTGTTTTGGACTCTTTTGACTTTTACTACCTTTTGCTGTTGTCCGTTGGTCATTCTTCACAGATCCTTCTGTTTTTCTTAAGCCTTCCAGATAAGTCAGTATGTTTTCTTGATAGTCAAAGAACGCCTGGGTAGGAAGCAGGTCAGCTATGCGTTCTGAGTGGCTGGCGTTGATGAAGTAGAAAAGCATCTGCTTTTCTGTAAAATTACATTTCCTAGAACCAGTTGAAGTTTGGAGTCTTTCAACTTTATTGCTACAAGTTTCCAAGAATTGACTTTTGTATCAAATACCATTAAAGGGATTTTAACTGTTACTTAAGTTTGCAGATGGTAGGACTTGTTTTTGAAATGCAACTTAGAACAGTTTGCCTTTTGAGGATACTTAATTCGTTAAATGTGAAGATGGGACAGTGAGCTTGAAGTGGGAAAATACCTGAGTCTGGCAGTTGATTTCTGTGTCTCTGTTGGGTTAATGTAAGTCTTGTGTTTAAATAGTAGTACCCTGTTAGAGTAGTCAGACAAGTCGGTCTGCAGGAATTGAAGTAAAACAAGATACCGTTTCGGTTTCCTTGTTATTTTATTCCAGACTTCAATTTTATAGGTTTGTTAGTAGTGATCATACCAGTGGTACACATGCCGAGTCTTTTACCTTATGTTCTTTAAAATGTTGGAGCTGCCATAGGGGGCGTGAAGCAAAAGATGTGACCTCAGATTGAAATCCTTGCCACAACTGAATTTATTTTTATCGCTCCCACTTAGAGGCTACGTTAATGTTTTCTGAAGTTCTGTATGAATTTTGGATGAGGGAGAGGGCAAGACAAGACAGTGTTTAAAATCATTATGGAAAGTCCATGAGGCTCATGTAGCTGCTTGAACTACTGTATTGGGTTTGCATGGCAAGGTT
>NW_009626183.1:16449-19213 GCF_000690535.1 Cariama cristata | reverse complement strand
TCTTGTAGATGGGTGTCACATTGGCTAGCATACATATACTAGCATACAGACATACAGGATACTAGTTAGAGTTACATCATTAAAATTATTGTCCTCCTTAATGTCTTTTGAACTTTTCTCAATGTACAATACTAAGTTCATGCTTTAATAAGAGACATACATTATTAATATATTATTATTCAAAGTATTCATGATTCATGCTAAATATACATAGGCAGATTTTACTTACATGAGAAAAATTATTATGTGGAATAATAGGATAACAATTACGTTTCTTTTAAAAGTAAAGGACATATTGCAATAATGATGTTTCAGTAACCCATATAACCAAGAAGAGAGCTATAATGGAGAACAGTACATACAGGAAGAGTATGTTTAATGTAAAGCCTTCATAACAATGAGATGATGTGGATTTGTTTGGTGTAACATACACTTACTTCAGATTTGCCAGAATTTTAAGTCATCATTTAAGTGTCAGTAGTTGTTTATGAAAACACAGTTAGCATTGAAACCATAATGAAATTCAAAATGATATAACTAGGCTTTCAAATTATTAAAATGTTGACAGGATGGAGCTAAATGCGCTCTCTCACTTATAAGCGAATCTTGAATGTCCTTAAACTACTTTAACAAACAAGGTTTGGATATACATACATCTTCCAAGGTCACTGCAAAGCAGACATATGCTGACACTACGTCACAAGTTGAAATAACCTTCAGACAATTCCCATAAAGTTGGAATTAATTGCCATATATTTATTCTGTCAGTAGAAACTCAAATGACATACGTTTGGGATGGGGGGAAGGTTTGATTTTGCAATTTGATTATTATTATTATGAGGAAAGACTGCATCAAAATGAACATTTTTCCTACATGTTTTATCAATGCTTCTTTTTCTATTTTATTTCTGATGTACCTGAGTTGCAGCATGGGCCTCTGAAAGCAAGAGTCTTGCTGGTTGATACAAGCCCAGCTGAATTAGTACTTCAGCTTTTTCTATCCACAGGTAAGGGAAAGAAAGTGCACTCAGTCCTTTTCCTGTTACCGCATTTAACTCAAAAAACTGAAAAATAACAAAATATTACACCTTTATAAATTTCAAAACTAAACTAGATGGAATACAAATTGTTATTAACTATCATATTCAATTCTTGATATATCCCACAGTCCAGCTCTATTTTTCAACTTCAAAATTCAATGCTATATTACAGGAAAGACAGGTTCACTGTGAGATTTGGATTTTATAATCCCCAAAAGGTATTCAACTAATAAGTACATACTATTAAAACTAATTTTAGAACAGATTAACTACTTCAGATCTGCTACTGTCATGAAGAAGTTGATTCTCAGTAATAACTAAAACAATCAAAGACAAAAACTATTTGCAAGAGCTAAAAGAGGTGACTTGACAGGGATTAGTAATTAGAAAAAAAAGACATTTTACATACACAAGAATGGAAAAAATATACAAAGACAGCAAAATGATATGATGAAAACAAGGACAGAATTGCCCTAACAAAGAGGAAAGTGGAGGTAAGCTTTAAGAATATCAGTAAGGCAATTATCTTCCTAAAGAAGAGACAGAAAAGACAGAGCTGAAATATTTGCATGCCTTTAAAACAATGTATAAGAGGGAGCAAAACAGTATGCAGTGATGTAATGGACAGACGAAGAAGAGAAAACTGAGACCAAGAGCAAATACGTCTTTTTTGCTTCTCAGTCTTTTCCATTGATTTGCATTAGTCCCAAATTCCATTTGTAGAAAAGTGGTTTTACTTTGTATGAATACAGATTATATTTTTGTTGTTCCACAATACAAATAATATGCCAGGCAAACCCAGCTCACATTCATCTGATGTCTGCCAGCGGAGTTTAAGTAGTAAGCATTTTTAATGATTTTTTGCGTTCATGTATTTCTCAAGTATAAAATTATTTAAAAACAAACCAGCATGTATATTAAAATAAAAAGTGAAGAGTAATTTATATTAAAGAAAGTGGAGTAGAAATAAAAACCTTTTCACTTGAAGTGAGGATATTCTCATCCCTACTACCATTCAGCTGAGCGTTTTCAAAAAACGTTTTTATTTCTTCTGTCTTAGTATGTACTTCTTTTTCTTTTTTCAGTGCAATCTGTTGCCTACACCTAAATCACAAGAAAGAAAAATTAAATTCAAGTATATTTGAAAAGTATTCCATAATGAAATATTAGTGTGTTAGACTTCTTCACCATACGCTCACTCTGTGAATAGACACCAAACAATCATACAGAGATTTTTAGGGGACAGCTAATACAGCAAATGTGTGTTAAGAGATCATGGATTTTAATAAGTTTTTCCCCCAACAACATTTATTTTTTTTTGGGAAAAAATTGCAACTAAATACAGCCTCTGTAGTGAAAATACATACATTGCTTGTTCTAATTCACTAATGTATGCTTCTCCAGCAGCCTTCTCATGATACAAAGATGCCTGACTCAGTTTCAGGTCTGAACATATCAGGGCAACTCTAAGAATAAAGAGAATAAATGTTTAGGAAACAATCAGAATCTTTCATATGTTGCTTCATATAAACACATTGTATATAAAGAGCATACATTCCACATTTGTCAGTCCTGCCTTCTGATGTCTTGATTAATACTGGCACTAACAAAAATTTTAAATCAAAAAAAGGAGGAAATGAGGTAGTTGAAATTACCTATTGATAGAGGTCATAGAATAATAGAGTGGCTTTGGTTGGGGTGCACATTTTTAAGATCATCTCATA